>NC_045430.1:134803187-135105818 GCF_902635505.1 Sarcophilus harrisii | reverse complement strand
TGAATCAATTCACTTCTCAACTGCTAATACCAACAGCCCCAGGGTGGGATTTGGCTTGGGGTAGTGAAACTCTCACTGCTCAGCATCTACCCCAGGGCAGTCGTTATCTCACACAGCAGGGGTTCCTTGCAGGGCACTTTCCCAGTTCTGCCCTGCAGGCTTGAGTTACTTCCCTGTGGGGAACTCTTTCCCAGAGCACTCCAGTACCTCACTGCTTTTTGCAGCTGGCTAGCAGGACAGCTACTGGCCCATATACCTCTCACTGCTCTGCAGAGGAAGCTGGTAACCTCCTGGCCTTGAAGGCAGACCCTACAGGCTTTAACAAAATGAGTAAAAAAATCAAAAGGATGACTGATAGTTTCTATTCAGAAAGAGAACAGCTTTTCAACCCTGTAGAGACTAATAGCAGACAGTCTCCAGACAATTGTTGGTCCCCAATACAAAAGGCTCTCCTAGAAGAGACTATTAAAAACCTTAAAATAGAACTAGAAGAAAAATGGGGAAAGGAAAGAGAAGCTATGCAAGAGAGTACAGAAAAGACATATAACTCACTAAAAGAAAAATTTGATAAAGTGGAAAAAGAAAACAAACTTCCTGAAATGCGAATTGGAAAAGGTAAAAAACTCCCAAGAAGTGCAGGGAAACAGAATTTGTGAATTGGAAAAAGAAAATAACTCACTAAAAAAAAAAAAAAATTAGTGAAATGGAAAAAAAATTCCATAGAGCAAAACAAGTCATTTAAAAACACAATAGGACATATACAAAAAGTAAAAAGAGCCAATGAAGAAAATAACTCGCTAAAAATCAGAACTGAACAAATAGAAATGATTGATTCATTGAGAAAGGAAGAATCAGTCAAGCAAAACCAAAAAAATGAAAGATTGGAAAAAATGTCAAATATTTACTTGGAAAAACAATAGACCTGGAAAATAGATCTAGGAGAGGGAAACTGAGGATCATTGCACTACCCAAAAATTATGACCAAAAAAAGAGCCAAATACTATTTTACAAGAAATCATCAAAGAGAACTGCCCAGAAGGAATAGAACCAGAAGGTTAAATAGGCATTGAAAGAATCCATCGAACACCTTCTGAAAAAGACCCTAAAATAAAGACTCCCAGGAATATTGTAGCCAAACTTCAGAATCTTCAGACTAAAAAAAAATTTTACAAGCAGCCAGGAAAAAACAGTTCAAATACCAAGGTGCCACAATAAGGGTCACACAAGATCTGGCTGCCTCAACATTAAAGGATCAAAGGGCCTGGAATTTGATATTCTGAAAGGCAAAAGAACTTGGAATGCAGCCAAGAATAAACTACCCAGCTAAGCTGAGCATTTTTTTCCATGGAAAAAGATGGACATTTAATGAAACAGAGGAATTGTATCTGTTTCTAAGGAAAAAACCAGACTTAAACAAAAAATTTGATCTCCAAAAACAAGACTCAAAAGAAGTAGAAAAAGGTAAAAGGAACTCTTGAGAACTCTATTTCTATTGTGAATATACATAAAAACCACATGTATAATTTGATTTTACTGATATAGCATAAAAAAGGAAGTAGAAATGGAAAAAAGATAGTGTCAGCAAAAGGGAAAAGGGGAGATAAAAAGAGGGAAACTACAAGTGGCGATGAGGCAAAGCAAACCTATCATATCTGAGGGAACTTAGAGAGGGGGAGGAACATTGTACGAATCTTACTCTCATCTGAGTTGGCTCAAAGAGGAAATAATTGACATATTTGTTTTACAGAGAAACTTCTCTCACCTCATTAAAAAGTGGGAGAGGAAAAGGGAAAAGGAAAAAGAGTAATAAGGGAAGGGTACAAGAAAGGGGAAGGGATTCAAAGGGAGGTGGGAGGGATACTAAAGAGGGAGAGCTGGGTGACGCAAGTGGGACCAATAAGTTTAATACTAGGGAAGGGGGGAAGGAGGGCAAGAAAAAGAAAAGCAAAATCTGGGGATATTAGGATGGCAGAAAATACAGAGTTAGTAATTTTAACTGTAAATGTGAATAAGATAAACTTTCCCATAAAGAGGAGGCAGATAGCAGACTGGATCAAAAATCAGAACCCTACAATATGTTATTTACAGGAAACACATTTAAAACAGAGAGATACATACAATATGAAGGTAAAAGGCTGGAGCAGAATCTATTATGCTTCAGGTGAAGTCAAAAAAGAAGGGGTAGCCATCCTTATCTCATATCAAGCAAAAGCAAAAATTGATCTAATTAAAAGAGATAAGGAATGAAACTACATCTTGCTACAGGGTACTTTAGACAATGAAGCAATATCAGTATTAAACATACATGCACCAAATGGTATAGCATCTAACTTCCTAAAGGAGAAGTTAAGAGAATTGCGAGAAAAAATACACAGCAAAACTATAATAGCGGGAGATCTCAATCTTGCACTCTCAGATTTAGATAAATCAAATCACAAAACAAATAAGAAAGAAATTAAAGAGGTAAAGAGAATATTAGAAAAATTAGGTATGATAGATCTCTGGAGAAAACTGAATGGTGACAGAAAGGAATATACTTTCTTCTCAGCAGTTCATGGAACCTCCACAAAAATTGACCATATATTAGGACATAAAGAACTCAAAATTAAATGCAGGAAGGGAAATAGTAAATGCTTTCTTTTAAGATCACAATGCAATAAAAACTACATTCAACAAAAAGTTAGGGGCAAATAGACCAAAAAGTAATTGGAAACTAAATAATCTTATCTTAAAGAATGATTGGGTGAAACAGCAAATTATAGACACAATTAATAATTTCACTCAAGATAATGACAACAGTGAGACATCATACCAAAATTTGTGGGATGCAGCTAACACAGTAATAAGGGAAAATTTTATATCTTTAGAGGTTTACTTGAATAAAATAGAGAAAGAGAAGATCAATGAATTGGGCTTGCAGCTTAAAAAGCTAGAAAAAGACCAAATTAAAAACCCCCAATCAATTACTAACTTGAAATTCTAAAATTAAAAGGAGAAATTAATAATATTGAAAGTAAAAAAAAAACTATTGAACTAATAAATAAAACTAAGAGTTGGTTTTATGAAAAAAACAATAAAATTGATAAACCTTTGGTAAGTCTGATTAGAAAAAGGAGAGAGGAAAATAAAATTAGTAGTCTTAAAAATGAAAAGGGAGAACTTTCTACCAATGAAGAAGAACTTAAAGAAATGATAAGGGGTTAGTTTGCCCAACTTTATGCCAATAAATTTGATAAGCTAAGTGAAATGGATGACTACCTCCAAAAATATAGTCTTCCCAGATTATCAGAGGAGGAAATAAATTGCTTAAATAGTCCCATTTCAGAAAAAGAAATAGAACAAGCTATTATTCAACTCCCTAAAAAAAATCCCCAGGACCAGATGGATTTACATGTGAATTCTACCAAACATTCAAAGAACAATTAGTCCCAATGCTTTATAAACTATTTGAAAAAAACAGGGAATGAAGGTGTCCTACCAAATTACTTTTATGACACAGACATGGTACTGATACCTAAATGAGGTAGGTTGAAAACAGAGAAAGAAAATTATAGACCAATCTCTCTAATGAATATTGATGCTAAAATTTTAAATAAAATATTAGCAAAAAGACTACAGAAAATTATCCCCAGGATAATACATCATGATCAAGTAGGATTTATACCAGGAATGCAGGGCTGGTTCAATATTAGGAAAACTATCAGTATAATTGTCCATATTAATAACCAAAGTATCAAAAACCATATGATCATCTCAATAGATGCAGAAAAAGCATTTGATAAAATACAACATCCATTCCTATTAAAAACACTTGAGAGGATAGGAATAAATGAACTTTTTCTTAAAATAATCAGTAGCATCTATTTAAAACCAGCAGTAAGCATCATATATAATGGGGACAAACTGCAACCATTCCCAATAAGATCAGGAGTGAAACAAGGTTGCCCACTATCACCGTTACTATTTATTATTGTATTAGAAGTGCTAGCTATGGCAATAAAAGTTGAGAAAGTGATTAAAGGAATAAAAATAGGCAATGAGGAAACCAAATTATCACTCTTTGCTGATGATATGATGGTATACTTAGAGAACCCCAGAGATTCTACTAAAAAGTTATTAGAAATAATCCACAACTTTAGCAAAGTTGCTGGTTATAAAATAACCCACATAAGTCATCAGCATTCTTATATATCACTAACAAAATCCAACAGTCAGAGTTAAAAAGAGAAATTCCATTTAAAGTAACTACTGATAGTATAAAATATTTAGGAATCTGTCTGCTAAGGGAAAATCAGAAACTTTATGAGTAAAACTACAAAACACTTTCCACACAAATTAAGTCTGATCTAACCAACTGGAAAAATACTAAATGCTCTTGGATTGGGTGAGCAAATATAATAAAGATGACAATACTACCTAAACTAATCTATTTATTTAGTGCTATACCATTCAGACTCCCCAAAAATTATTTTGATGACCTAGAAAAAATAGCAACAAAGTTCATATGGAAAAACAAAAGGTCAAGAATTTCAAGGGAACTAATGAAAAAAAAATCAAATGAAGGTGGCCTAGCTGAACCAGATCTAAAATTATATTATAAAGCAGTGGTTACTAAAACCATCTGGTATTGGCTAAGAAATAGACTAGTTGATCAATGGAATAGGTTAGGTTCAAAGCACAAAACAGCCAATAACTTTAATTATCTAGCGTTTGACAAACCCAAAGACCCCAGTTTTTGGGATAAGAATGCATTATTTGACAAAAATTGCTGGGAAAATTGGAAATTAGTATGGCAGAAATAAACAAAACTAATGCAGGCAAGATTGGAAGGGAAAAAATGAACTGGGAAAACACTTTTACAGTCAAAGGCTCTGATAAAGGCCTAAATTTCCAAAATATATAGAGAATTGACTCTAATTTATAAGAAATCAAGCCATTCTCCAATTGATAAATGGTCAAAGGATATGAACAGACAATTCTCAGATGAAGAAATTAAAACTATTTCTAGCCATATGAAAATATGCTCCAAATCATTATTAATCAGAGAAATGCAAATTAAGACAACTCTGAGACACCACTACACACCTGTCAGATTGGCTAGAATGACAGGGAAAGATAACGCAGAATGTTGGAGGGGAGGTGGGAAAACAGGGACACTGATACACTGTTGGTGGAATTGTGAACATATCCAGCCCTTCTGGAGAGCAATTTGGAGCTATGCCCAAAAAGATATCAAACTGTACATACCCTTTGATCCAGCAGTGTTTCTACTCGGCTTATACCCCAAAGAGATACTAAAGAAGGGAAAGGAACCTGTATGTGCCAAAATGTTTGTGGCAGCCATGTTTGTAGTGTCTAGAAACTGGAAAATGAATGGATGCCTATCAATTGGAGAATGGCTGAATAAATTGTGGTATATGAATGTTATGGAATATTATTGTTCTGTAAAAAATGACCAGCAGGATGAATACAGAGAGGATTGGCGAGACTTACATGAACTGATGCTGAGTGAAATTAGCAGAACCAGGAGATCTTTATATACCTCAACAACGATACTGTATGAGGATGTATTCTGATGGAAGTGGATTTCTTCGACAAAGAGAAGATCTAACTCAGTTTCAATTGATCAAGGATGGACAGAAGCAGCTACACCCAAAGAAAGAACACTAGGAAATGAAAGTAAACTGCTTGCATTTTTCTTTTTCCTCCCAGGTTATTTATATCTTTTAAATCCAATTCTCCCTGAGCAACAAGAGAACTGTTCGGTTCTGCACACATATATTGTATCTAAGATATACTGTAACCTCTTTAACATATATGGACTGCTTGTCATCTGGGGGAAGTGATGGAGGGGGGCAGGGGGAAAATCGGAACAGCAGTGAGTGCAAGGGATAATGTAAAAAAATTACACTGGCATGGGCATGGGTTGTGGCAATAAAAAGTTACTTTAAAAAAATAAACAAATAAAATTAAAAAAAAGAAAAAAAAAAGAAAATGAAAATAAGAAAATTAAATTGTTATTATCAAAAATGGAAAGAGTGAACTTTCCATCAATGCAGAGGAAATTAGAACAATAATTAGAAGCCAGTTTGCCCAATTCGGTGCAAATAAATATGGTTATCTAAGTGAAATGGATGAATACTTATAAATATATGTATTACCTAGATTAAAGGAGAAGGAAAAAAATTTTTAAACAGTCTCATTTTAGGAAAGGAATTTGAACAATTATTCAACTCTCCTAAAATCAAATCTCCAGGGACAGATGGATTTACAAGTGAATTTTACCAAACATTTGAAGAACAATTGATTCTAATACCATACAAATTATTTGGAAAAATAGGGAAAGAAGGAATCCTACTAAATTCCTTTTATGCCTCAGATATGGTGTTTATACCTAAACTAGGTAGGTCAAAACAGAGAAAGAATATTATAGACTAATATCTAAAGTATATTGATGCAAAATTCTTAAATAAAGTATTTGCAAAGAGATTACAGCAAGTTATCCTCAGGATAATATACAATGACCAAGTATATTTATACTAGGAATTCAGGGCTGCTTTAATATTAGGAAAACTATTAGCATAATTGACTATATCAATAACCAATTTAATAGAAATTATATGATAATAAATGCAGAAAAAACATTTGGTAAAATCTAATACCCATTTCTATTAGAAACTCTAGAGGGCATAGAAATAAATTGAGTTTTCCTTTAAAATATAAGCAGCATCTATCTAAAACCATCAGCATGTATCATATGTAATGGAGATAAACTAGAAACATTCTCAGTAAAACCATTGGTGAAACAAGATTGCCCACTATCACCATTACTAGTTAATATTGTATTAGAAATGTTATGTTTAGCCATAAGAGAAGAAATAGAAGTTAAAGGAATTAGACTAGGTAATCAGGAAACAAAATTATCATTCTTTGCACAATGATATGATGGTATACTTAGAGAATCTTTGAGAATCAATTAAAAAATCCTAGAAACAATCCATACCTTTAGCAAAGTTGCAGGATACAAAATAAAAATGCATAAATCATCAACATTTCTATATGTTATCAATAAAGTCCATCAACAAGATAAATCCCATTAAAAAACTGTAGATAATATAAAATATTTGAGAATCTATCTGCCAAGACAAAGTCAGGAACTATATGAGCACAATTACAAAATGCTTTCCATACAAATAAAGTTAGATCTGAACAATTGGAAGCATATCAAGTGCTTATGGATAGGCCAAGATAATAAAATAAAAATTTCAATTCTACCTTAATTAATCTACTAATTCAGTGCCACATCAATCAAACTCCCAAGAAATTACTTTACAAAACAAGAAAAAATAATAACAAAGTTTATCTGAAAGAAAAAAAAATCAAGAATTTCAAAAAATAATTTTAAAAAATTCAAATGAAGGTGGCCTAGCTATAGCAGATGTAAAACTCTATTATAAAGCAGGAGTTATCAAAACTATTTGGTACTGGCTAAGAAATAGAGTAGTCAACCAGTAGAATAGGTTAGGTTCAGAAGACACAATACTCAATGACTCTGCTACTCTTTCTAGTGTTTGATAACCCCCAAAATCCTAGTTTCTGGCATAATAACTCACTATTTGCAAAAATTGCTGGAAAAATTTGAGAATACTATGTCAGAAATTAAGTATTGACCAACACTTAATGCCCTATACCAAGATAAGGTCAAAATGATTTCATGATTTAGACATAAAGAGTGATAGAATTGGTCAAATAGAAAAGAAGATATAATTTTTTTCGAAGAAAAGACCTCTTTAAAAATACAACTGAAAAACAAAGTACAAAAGTTGATTGAAGAAAATAATTCCTTAAAAGTTAACTTTGAGCAAGTGGAAGCTAATAACTCTAAGAGATAAAAAGAATCAATCAAACAAATTAAAAGAAAGAAAAATGGAAGAAAATATAAAATAGCTCATGGGAACAACAGATTTGGAAAGTAGATTCAGGAGAAACAATATCAGAATTACTGAACTGTTGTGATATGGGAGCCACCTGCCAATGGCTGTTGGAGATCTTACTCAGACCTATAGAATGGATCTCTTCATGTGAGAGGATAATGATGATACAAGGAAACTGAGAGGCAATTGTTATTCTTTGACCTTTCTCCTCTTCCATCTTGATTGACCTGGCCCTTCACCTAGGCATGTGAACTTCCTGAATGTCCTAATTAAAAGGAAGAGCTAGAGAGAATTTTTAAAGAAAGTTTTAAGAAAAACTGCCCTGATATCCTGGAAGCAGAGGGCATCATAGACATTGAAAGAATCTACTGATCATAACAGGAAAGACATCCTAAAATAAAAAAATCTTAAAGTAACACGATAAACCAAATTTCATAGTGATTAAGTAAAAAAAAAAATAATAATAATACATGAAGCTAGAAAGAAGCAATTCAAATGTCAGAGAGACACAATAGGAATTATATTGAATTTAGTGCCATATTAAAAGGATTAGATGTTATGGAACATGATATTCTGGAAGGTAAAGGAGCCAGAATTACAAACAAGAATGACCTACCTGGTAAAATTAAGTATAATACTCCATGAAGACCAGAATTAAACCAAAAAGTTGATTTCCAATATTAAATATTGTTTACATTCCGACAGGAGAAGAAGGTATTTGTATTTCCTAAAATTTTAACACTAATAATACATGTAGAAAGAATATGGGTAGATGGAGAGTATCAATATAAGGTAAATTTCAGGGAATGGCATAAAAAAATTAAGTGATGAGAAATCAGAGTATATTGGTTTCAGAAGGAAAAGAGAGGTAGAATGAGGTACATTAGTTCACATGAAGAGGCATGAAAGACCTATTACAAAGGAAGGGAACATGGGAGGCTATTATGCATTACTTGAACCATATTCTCATCAGTACTGGTTCAAAGAAGGAATTATATATGCAATCAGATGCATATAGAAATCTATCTTGCCTCAGAGGAAAGCAATATGAGAGGAGATTATTAGGTAAATGAGGTAGGGAAAAACTAATAGAAGGGAGGGCAGATTGGAGGAGATAGTAGACAGAAGCACAACATTGGTGAGGAGAGAAAGGGTGAAAAGAGAGAAATGCCAAAAAGGAGGAAAAATAGGAGGAGAAGAAGGGAGGGGAGGGAAAGGGGGAGAAAATTCAAAGCTAAAATCTTATAAAAATGAATAGTAATTGTTTTGATATGCAATTGGGGAAGAAATAAAATGCTTTAAAAATTATTAAATTCTCTGCTTCTCTTTTTTTTTTCCACTTAGCACTCCAATTATCTGAACAAGCACTAGAAATTAACCCTCATCCACACCAATCACACACACACACACACACACACACACACACACACACATACAGTCATACTGGTCCCAATTGAATTAGGAAAGTTTCATTACCTTCTGCCTCACTCAGTATCCTCTCTTATTCCTCTATTTAGAAAGCCTTCAAAATCCCTACTGTGGAAGGAAAACTTGGCCCTCTAGACCTGATCTTCCTTTCTTCCTACTCTGGGAAGAAATATGACTTTCAGAGACTGATGCAGCTTAAGCACTCATTCAAGGCAGCTAGCCAAAACCTTACTAGAACAACTGTTATACCATACTTGAAGTATCGAGAAATAGAAAAATGGGCTGGTTTTCATTTTTACAACATATATAATCTAGTTGGAGAGACAAAAATTTATGAGATAAGATAAATGTGAAGGCAATATATGAAAAAGTGCCAAGAAAGTAATATAAAAAGCAAATGTTCAAAGGATCAGTGTAGAATGAGGTAATCAGGAAAATCTTTTCAAAGTACTAAGATATTATACTGGATATTAAAAGATGGGACAATCAGAAAGGAACTAGGAGGGTATTCCAGGTGAGGAAAACAAGAATAATTAATTTTGATTAGGCAAATATTTTCTAAACCTTCTCTGGTTTCTATAGTTTTTAGTCATAGCTATTTTATAGGAATTTCATGAAGTTCAAATGAAATATGTTGCTATGAAAAGTATCAAGGCTGTACATAATAATAATTTTGATACTTGGCTTAATTTCCAGAAAGTTCAAATTCAACCTTTGAAACTTTTTAACCTGTGTAACCTACAGGTAAGCCATTTCAAATCTCTGGGCTTCAGTTTCCTTATTTGTCAGATGTGATGGCTAAACCAAATGGTCTTTAAGGCCTTTTATATCTCTATCTATGATGTCTCCCTTTGACCAAAGCTTGGTATAATTGATTTCTGGAATCATAATTAAGAAAATCTGAGGAATAAATATCCATTAGCAAACCTCTCTTCCCCATAAGGCCAGAAATATTATAAATGTTTGGGAATCATAAACTTGAGCTTTAGTTCTTTATGTCAATCTTCACTGAATGACCTTGGGCAAATCACTTCGCCTCTACATAGCTCAAGCTTCTTGGCTTTTATTTGAAACCACTAGTAAATGCTAATCAAAATTATATGTAGTACCTAAGGGCTAGTGTTGAATGGAATATAAATCAATTTCTTTCTTTCTTCCTTTCTTTTTCTTTCAATCATTTTTCTTTCTTTTTCTTTCAATCATTTTGTAGTAAGTGAAGTGTTTTGGGATTGTTCTATAGAAATATAAAAGGCAAAGTCTTGCCTTCAGCATCTTACCATTTAAACCCAAGTAGAAGAATAGGACAAGGAAGGAAAAATGGAAAAGTGGTGAAAGGAAATATATTTCTTAGCGGAATAAAGGGAATATGATTCCTTTTTAATAGACAGGGTTGCCGAATGTTTCAGAAGTTACCAGGCTGCCACCATCCTTCCCCATATCCATGACACTGGAAAATAATCCCTACATAAAAGTTCTGAAAATATATAATTTAAAAATGTCTCAAAAATGTAGAAAGAAGTCTTAGTGAAGTGTCAAAGAAAATATATTCACATTCTTAAAAAAAATTTGATATGACATAAATATTTCTACAAAACACTTTTAGAAGCACTGAAGGATTTCAAAACATGCAATATATTCATAACAAAAACACACATAAATATGTATATATGCACATATAAGTAAATATGTGTATATATACATACATATATATATATATATATATACACACACACACACTCACATACAGAACTCACATAGAATAGATATAATAATTGTTCTGCATGGACTCTTCATTTGAGGTTCCAGGAATAAAATATTGGCATATCATTTTTGTTCAGAGAACCTCAGAGCTTTATAATCTGTGTCTGCCATCATGCCATTTCCCACTGTTTCCTTACCTCTGCTTCTCAATTAAACATTTCCTGTAGCCTACGTATTCTGTCATTTACTGCTTTAGTGACCTTGAGCAAATAACTTCTACCCTCTAGACTTCACTTTCCTCAAATTTAGAATAAGAGAATTAAAATAGATGATCTTTATGACCACTTTCAGATCTAAAATCCTATGAATCCAAGATTTTGTTAACCTTCAAAGAGCTACAGATTTTTTTTTTATCTAGATAACATCTTAGAGTCTTATTGGCTTTTCCTGTAACAAATTATTTTCCATTTCTCACCCTCCATTTTATCTAATTCTACAGATGGTAATTCTAGCCAGTCAGAATCTCATCCTGTAAGAAACAGCCAACCTTTCCCTTGCATAAGAAACCTCTCTTCCATGATATGTCTTCTCAGTCTAATCCAAAACAGTTCTAAAAGGTCCAAGTAAGAAGGCTTTAACTTAATTAATAGGAAATTATCACTGAGAAATAAAGGCTTTAATTTGCACTTATGACAATTTATCTTTTTGAATCAAGAGTTTTGGTCCTATTTTCAATGAAAGTAGGAGAAGTGAAAATTAAACATTATGTAAGCAGAACTCATAAAACCTATCATAAGATTGGTTGAGAATAATTCATAATTAATTTTATTTATAAAAGTTTATTGACAAAAATTAAATTAATTATTCAATTATTTGATTGTGTTCTGATAAACATTTAACAATCTTAAAATTCTAAAAATATTTACGATGCAATAAATTTTAATCAAAGAATATTGGAGTAAAAGTACAGGGAACATCTGTCATATAGCTTTAATTTGGGTTTAACAGTTTTTATACTTGTGAAAGGAGGAGTTTGGGTCTAATAAGCTTTAAAGTTAGTTCCTTTTCTAATATTATTTGCTTCTCAACAGATTCTAATTCATCAGAGTGCCCACTATCAAGTAAATTGCTTCCCAGTCCCACATAGACAAGCATAATTTTTCTTATTGATTTCTATTGTTGGCAGAGTGCCACCACCAGTCATTTTCCAAGACTAACTTTGTAATATGAGTTCCTGCAAGGACTCAAAGTAGAATCTGACGAAGAAAAGGAATGTTGAGCATCTGATTGGAATAGCTTTGAAATATCTCCACTTCCACTCTTGGAGCAATTTGGAGACATTGTCTTGTTTATTTCTCACAGGTTTGTTTTTTAAAATTTCAATTATGACAAGATAATTCCAGTAAAAGTTGCAAAAAAAATTGAAGTA
The DNA here is from genome assembly GCF_902635505.1 of Sarcophilus harrisii. Classification (NCBI taxonomy): domain Eukaryota; kingdom Metazoa; phylum Chordata; class Mammalia; order Dasyuromorphia; family Dasyuridae; genus Sarcophilus; species Sarcophilus harrisii. The sequence goes on along the minus strand of NC_045430.1, from coordinate 135,093,326 downwards.
AACTGTTCTTTACACAATAACTAAGCACATATTAAATTATCATTTTCACTATGACAATATATTGTCATTCCTATTTACACTTTCAATATCTAGGTGACATAAGCTATAGATAATTATTATAATAACTAATAAGCCCCACAGAACAGATGAGTCGTAATCTCTCTCATTTTTTTTTAGCCTTCCCTAAATTCCCTAAATTTTTCCCTTGCTTTCTCTCAGACATTTGTAACAAAATCAAATACTTTCTTGGATTATTTCTGGATTTTCATCTAAGTACATTTGCCAGCTGTTGTGATGTTTGAGTTTAGCTTTAAATGCTCATGATTCATTTGATCTCATTATACCTGTAATGCTAGAAGGCGCTTACTGTTCTCAAAATAGCTATGTATGTTACTTATTTCTTAAATGTGCAAAATATTTCCTTGCAAAGTTAAATCTCTAATATATATATATATATATATATATATATATATATATATATATATATATATTTGTCAGTTTATTTTATGAGGGTTTTTGCCAGGAGATATCCACAGGCTAAATGTTATTTCATATCTATCACTAATTAGTATTAGGGACTTCCTTTGCAACTTCTTGATTTAATATTTATGTTTATTTATCATAGGCACTCATTAAGAGAAAGAAGCTAAGACCCATCTGAAAATTCTCACCAAGCTTTATTTCTTACTCTGTTGCCAGTAGTTGCCAGTCATGTATCCTTCTACCATTCCCTTAGTATTGTTTAGACTTTCAGACATTATCATTTCAAGAGCAAACTATATCTGTCTCTAGAAGAGACTTGGTAACAATTAGGCAACCAGGCTAAAGGGAATTTCATGGTCCAATTATAATAGTTTCAGGATGGGGTTTTTTTTTTGTGTGTGGCCTATTTCACTGTCAATGGAAATCATACCAAATGAGTTATTCAATCTCTTGACAATAGATAAATATGAATGTGATTCTTCTAAGAAGTTTTTTTCTTGCCAAATAATGTTCATTTGCGTATATATGCTCTGGTGTCTTTGTTTAAAATAAAATGAAAATAACTTACACTTAAACTTACATTTTATAATCATAATGAAGAATAGAGTAACTTTTCTAATGTTGATTAGGTGGTATCATCAAAAGAAAGAGGATGGAAATAATTAAAGGAAGCTTAAATTCCAATTCATATTTACAAGTCACTTAATTTGTTTTCAACCCGGTTTCCTCATTTATGTTGACATCAGGATCTAATTACATACTGTATATGAGTCTTTTCTAAAATGAATATAACACATTATGCAAATAATCAGTTAAAAACAATTAAGTACATACTATGTTCCAGATAGTGATACAAATAAAATCAAAACCACAAAAACAGTCCTTTTTACTGGAAATGTAAATATAATAATGGATATGGAATCAGAGGTCCTGATAATTATATCATATAATTTAAAACTAAAAAGAAATTGCAAAGTGATCTAATTCAAGTCTTTTATTTGAAAGATAAGGAATGAAGTTCTATACTCTAGAAAAGTTTATATCACCTAAATATTGAAAGTGTAAATAGGAATGTCAATATATTTGGTATCAATAGAGAAAATGATAATTTAATATGTGCTTAGTTATTGTGTAAAGAGCAGTTTACTTCAAATTTTTTTGCAATTTTTACTGGAATTACCTTGTCATAATTGAAATTTTAATAGCATATCTGCAATTTGATCCTAGGTTCCATGATACTAAATCTGAGATTTTAGCTTTATCTAGGTTCTCTGACCACCAATATATATCATAATTTTTCAATGAAATTGTTGTCAACTATTGCTATAATCAAAAATATCCATCACTTTGCAGCCAACTTCATGATGATGCCAAATTTTGTTTGTTTAGAATAACAGCATTAAGAGGATCTTCAGAATTCAGTATCATATAGCCCATCCTAGAAAATCCCTCATGTATATTCCAAAGATGTCATCATCCAGTTGCTAAATGAAGAGCTTTATGTAGACAAAATTCCCTACCTCCCAAGGAATGACATTTCATTTTTTGGATTGAAGTAATGGTTAGGAATCTTTCCCCTTATATAGGTCCAAAATATGTTTGTCTGCATCTTCTGACAATTCTGCGGAATTCTCTACCCTGGAGACAAACTCAAAAAGCTAATTTCTCTTTCACATGATTTGTAGGTATTTTAGAGTAGTCACTATTTATCCCTTAATATTTATCTTTTCATTGTTAAGTATCACTTTTTTCCTTTAAATTTTTAGCAAAATATCAATACTTTTATTCTAATTGTCTTCCTTTAGACAGTTTATTAATTTTCCTAAATTGTATCACATATACAGGAGTGCTATGACCCTTAAGTGAGATAATGGGTATAAAGTATTTGTAAGTCATAAATCTTCATATGTGACAGTTATTGATATTACTACTATTCTAGTATTTATTGTTATTATTATCATTATTATTAACCCTAGGCCTACTACCTAGTGAAGACTTTATTCTCTGAACCTTTTTTTGCCCTGCTGCTAAACTCAAGCAATGTTTAAAAAGCAAAAGAGGGGTGTTCTGGTAAACATTTCACAAGACTCATGGGTGGGGGGAAATACATGTATTTAAATGTAATCTGCATTACTAAATTTCTTAAGTCAAGAAATACAAAAACTATTAACCCCTAATTTATAGTAATTTCTGATTTCTGAAGTATAATACTTACATTGACTTTAACAATTTGTTCTTGCATGCTCAGAGCTCCAGAATACCCTTATAACCAGAATACATCCCTACAATTATATAGCTTATTTTTTAAAGTCCAATCATAAGGCTTTTTTTATTTATACCTATCAAATTTGACTTGGCTATATTTTAGTGTTCTACTACTTCAACATATATTTTTTTTAATTTTAAAGCCTTTTATTTTCACAGATAATTTGACAACATTGACCTTTGCATAGCCTTGTGTTTCAGATTTTCCTCTCCTCCCCACCATTTTCCCTAGGTGGCAAATAATACAATATATGTTAAACATGTTAAAATATATGTTAAATCCAATATATAGATTATAGATATAGATATATATATATAAACATATTTATACAATTCTCTTGCTGCACAAGAAAAATCAGATCAAAAAAGAAAGTGAATGAATAAGAAAACAAAATGCAAGAGAACAACAAAAAGAGTGAGAATATTGCGTTCTGATCCATGTTCAGTTCCCAGAGTCCTCTCTCTGGGTATAGATGGCTCTCTTTATTTCAAAATCAGTGGAATTGACATCAATCATCTTATTGTTGGAAAAAAGAACATATTGATGTGGCTGTGTATAAGGATCTTCTGGTTCTGCTAATTTCATTTAACATCAGTTCATGCAAGTTTCTCCAGGCCTCTTTAAAATCATACTGCTGATCGTTTCTTATAGAACAATATTCTATAACATTCATGTGCCATTATTTATTCAGCCATTCTCCAATTGATGGGCTGTTTATGGTGAGAGTTCTTTTTGGTTTTTAACTTATTTTTGAGGCTTGAGGTCTGCTCAATGCAAAGGAGCAACAGCTGCTTTAGTTTGTCCTGGGGCAGTTCTGCTGATTGACTTCTAGTGTTGGGTAACCAGGGCCAGATCCCACATTCTTCTGGGGCTCAGTGGTTTATAATTTGTCTTTTGTAGCAAATCTGCCAAACCACCTGCTTGCAACCAGGACAGAGTAGCCTGAGAGACTTACAGAATATTCTCAGGTATGTGGAACCTGCAATGCTCTGACACCCTACACCAGCTCCTCGTCCGGTCTCCCTGTGCTGTGGTCTGGGCTAGGCAGACTTTCCCCCTGCCTGCTTGAAGCAGATCTGTTGTAAAGTTCCTCCAAGATATCTTCTTGTGGAAATGTGTTGTACTCCAAATTTTGACTCCAAAACTAGTCTTGAGGTTTAATCTGTTGTTGGTTTGAGAAGGTCAGAGGAGGTCACAAAAAGTCATATCTGCTCTCCACCATCATGGCTCCCCATCAACATATTTTTTAAAAAATTCTGACTATGTCATCTACCGGATTATTTATCCAAACTTCATATCATATACAAGTTTGTTTTTTTTAATTTAATAGCCTTTTATTTACAGGATATATGCATGGGGAACTTTACACCATTAACAATAGCCAAACCTCTTGTTCCAATTTTTTACCTCTTACCCCCCCACCCCCTCCCCTAGATGGCAGGATGATCAGTAGATATTAAATATATTAAAATATAAATTAGATACACAATAAGTATACATGACCAAAACGTTATTTTGCTGTACAAAAAGAATCAGACTCTGAAATATTGTACAATTAGCTTGTGAAGGAAATCAAAAATGCAGGTGTGCATAAATATAGGGATTGGGAATTCAATGTAATGGTTTTTAGTCATCTCCCAGAGTTCTTTTTCTGGGCATAGCTGGTTCAGTTCATTACTGCTCCATTAGAAATGATTTGGTTGATCTCGTTGCTGAGGATGGCCTGATCCATCAGAACTGGTCATCATATAGTATTGTTGTTGAAGTATATAATGATCTCCTGGTCCTGCTCATTTCACTCAGCATCAGTTCATGTAAGTCTCTCCAGGCCTTTCTGAAATCATCCTGTTGGTCATTTCCTACAGAACAGTAATTTTCCTTAATATTCATATACCACAATTTATTCAGCCATTCTCCAACTGATGGACATCCATTCAGTTTCCAGTTTTTAGCCACACTACAAAAGGGCTGCCACAAACATTCGTGCACATACAGGTCCTTTCCCTTCTTTATAATCTCTTTGGGATATAATCCCAGTAGTAACACTACTGGATCAAAGGGTATGCACAGTTTGATAACTTTTGAGCATAGTTCAAACTACTCTCAAAATGGTTGGATTCGTTCACAACTCCACCAACAATGCATCAATGTCCCAGTTTTCCGCATCCCCTCCAACAATCATCATTATTTTTTCCTGTCATCTTAGCCAATCTGACAGGGTGTGTGTAGTATCTTAGAGTTGTCTTAATTTGCATTTCTCTGATTAATAATGACTTGGAGCATCTTTTCATATGACTAGAAATAGTTTCAATTTCTTCATCTGAGAATTGTCTGTTCATATCCTCTGACCATTTATCAATTGGAGAATGGCTTGATTTCTTATAAATTAGAGTTAATTCTCTATATATTTTGGAAATGAGGCCTTTATCAGAACCTTTGACTGTAAAAATATTTTCCCAGTTTATTGCTTCCCTTCTAATCTTGTCTGCATTAGTTTTGTTTGTACAAAAACTTTTCAGTTTGGTATAATCGAAATTTTCTATTTTGTGATCAGTAATGATCTCTAGTTCTTCTTTGGTCATAAAGACCTTCCCTTCCACAGGTCTGAGAGGTAAACTATCCTGTGTTCCTCTAATTTATTAATAATTTCATTCTTTATGCCTAGGTCCTTGAACCCATTTTGACCTTATCTTGGTGTACAGTGTTAAGTATGGATCAATGCCTAGTTCCTGCCATATAGGTTTCAATTTTCCCAGCAATTTTATCAAACAGTAGGTTCTTATCCAAAGCTGGGATCTTTGGGTTTAATCAAACACTAGGTTGCTATATTTGTTGATTGTTTTATCCCTTGAACCTAATCTATTCCACTGATCAACTAATCTATTCCTTAGCCAATACCAAATAGTTTTGGTAACTGCTGCTCTATAATATAATTTTAGATCTGGTACAGCTAAGCCACCTTCATTTGATTTTTTTTTTCATTAATTCCCTTGAAATTATTTACCTTTTATTTTTCCATATGAACTTTGTTGTTATTTTTTCTAGGTCATTAAAATAGTTTTTTGGGAGTCTGATTGGTATAGCGCTAAATAAATAGATTAGTTTAGGTAATATTGTCATCTTTATTATATTTGCTCGCCCTATCCAAGAGCATTTAATATTTTTCCAATTGGTTAGATCAGACTTAATTTGTGTGAAAAGTGGTCTGTAATTTTGCTCATAAAGTTTCTGATTTTCCCTTGGCAGATAGATTCCTAAATATTTTATATTATCAGTAGTTACTTTAAATGGAATTTCTCTTTGTAACTCTGACTGCTGGATTTTGTTAGTGATATATAAGAATGCTGATGACTTATGTGGGTTTATTTTATAACCAGCAACTTTGCTAAAGTTGTGGATTATTTCTAATAACTTTTAGTAGAATCTCTGAGGGTTCTCTAAGTATACCATCATGTCATCGGCAAGAGAATGATAATTTGGTTTCCTCATTGCCTATTCTTATTCCTTTAATCTCTTTCTCAGCTCTTATTGCTAAAAGCTAGCATTTCTAATACAATATTAAATAGTAACGGTGATAGGGGGCAACCTTGTTTCACTCAGATCTTATTGGGAATGTTGCAGTTTGTCTCCATTACATATGATACTTACTGATGGTTTTAAATAGATGCTGCTGATTATTTTAAGGAAAATTACATTTATTCCTATACTCTCAAGTGTTTTTAATAGGAATGGATGTTGGATTTTATCAAATGCTTTTTCTGCATCTATTGAGATGATCATACGGTTTTTGTTAATTTGGTTATTAATATGGACAATTATACTGATAGTTTTCCTAATATTGAACCAGCCCTGCATTCCTGGTATAAATCCTACTTGATCATAGTGTATTATCTTGGAGATGATTTTCTGTAGTCTTTTTGCTAATATCTTATTTAAGATTTTAGCATCAATATTCGATTAGGAGATTGGTCTATAATTTTCTTTCTCTGTCTTCAGCCTATCTGGTTTAGAGTATCAGTACCATGTCTGTGTCATAGAAGGAATTTGGTAGGGACTCCTTCATTCCCTATTTTATCAAATAATTTATATAGCATTAGGGGACCAATTGTTCTTTAAATGTTTGGTAAAATTCACATATAAATCCATCTGGGCCTGAGGATTTTTCTTAGGGAGTTGTTTAATTGCCTGTTCTATTTCTGTTTCTGAAATGGGACTATTCAAACAATTTACTTCCTCCTCTGTTAGTCTGGAAGTCTATATTTTTGGAGGTAGTCATCCATTTCACTTAGGTTATCAAATTTATTGGCATAAAGTTGAGCAAAATAACTCCTTATTATTTCTCTAATTTCCTCTTCATTGGTGGAAAGTTCTCCCTTTTCATTTTTCATTTTTAATATTTAATTTTATTTTCCTCCCTCCTTTTTGTAATCAGATTTACCAAAGGCTTATCTATTTTATTGGCTTTTTCATAGAACCAACTCTTAGTTTTATTAATTAGTTCAATAGTTTTTTTACTTTCAATATTTTTAATTTCTCCTTTTAATTTTAAATTTCAATTTAGTATTTGATTGGGGTTTTTAATTTGGTCTTTTTAGTTATTTTAGTTTGCAAGCCCAATTCATTAATCTTTTCTTTCTCTGTTTTATTCAAGTAAGCCTCTAAGGATATAAAATTCCCTCTTATTACCGCTTTGGCTGCATCCACAAATTTGGTATGATGTCTCATTATTGTCATTATCTTGAGTGAAATTATTAATTGTATCTATAATTTGCTACTTCACAATCATTCTTTAAGATGAAGTTATTTAGTTTCAATTACTTTTTGGTTTATTTCCCCCTAACTTTTTTGTTGAATGTAGTTTTATTGCATCATGATCTGAAAAGAAAGCATTTACTATTTCTGCTTTCTTGCATTTAATTTTAGAGGTCTTTATGTCCTAATATATAGTCAATTTTGAATAGGTTCCATGAACTGCTGAGAAGAAGGTATATTCCTTTCTATCTCCATTCAATTTCTCCAAAGATCCAACATACCTAATTTTCTAATATTCTATTTACTTCTTTAATTTCTTTCTTATTTGTTTGTGGTTTGATTTGTCTAGTTCTGAGGTGCAAGGTTGAGATCTCCTACTATTACAGTTTTGTTGTCTATTTCTTCTTGCAACTCTCTTAACTTCTCCTTTAGGAAGTTGGATGCCATACCACTTGGTGCATATATGTTTTAATATTGATATTGCTTTGTTGTTTTATGCTGCCACTTTGGCAGGATGTAGTTTCCTTCCTTATCTCTTTTAATTAGATCAATTTTACTTTTGCTTGATCTGAGATAAGGATGAGCTACCTGCTTTTGACTTCACCTGAAGCATAATAGATTTTGCTCCAGCCTTTTACCTTTACTCTATATGTATCTCCCTGCTTTAAATGTGTTTCTTGTAAACAACATATTGTAGGGTTCTGACTTTTGATCCAGTCTGCTATCTGCCTCCTCTTTATGGGGGAGTTCATCCCATTCACATTTACGGTTAGAATTACTAAATCTGTATTTCCTGCCATCCTAATAACCCCAGATTATGCTTTACTTATTCTTGCCTCCCCAACCCTCTTTCCCCTTTTAAACTTATGTACCCCTCTTGTATCATGATGCTTACCCTCTTTATAATCCCTCCCTCCCCTTTGAGTCTTTTCCCCTTCCTTCCTTTATTACTCTTTTTCTTTTCCCTTTTCCTCTCCCCCGTTTTTAATGAGGCGAGAGAGAATTTTCTCTAAAACAAATGTCAATTATTTTTCTTTGAGCCAACTCTGATGAGAGTAAGATTCACACAATGTTCCTCCCCCTCTCTAAATTCCCTCAGATATGATAAGTTTCCTTTGCCTCTTTGTGGGATGTGGTTTCCCTCTTTTTATCCCCCTTCCCACCTTATTCTGCCATCATCCCTTTTCCATATCTACTTCCCTTTTTATGTTATATCAGTACAATCAATTTATACATGTATTCTTTTTGTATATCCACAACAGAAATACAATTCTCAAGAGTTATTTTTACCTTTTCTGCATCTCTTGAGTTCTATGGTTGGAGATCAAATTTTTTGTTTAGTTCTGGTTTTCTTCAGAAACAAATGGAATTCATTTGTTTCATTAAATGTCCATCTTCTTCCCTGGAAGAAAATGCTCAGCTTAGCTGGGTAATTTATTCTTGGCTGCATCCCAAGTTCTTGCACCTTTCAGAATATCATATTCCAGGCCTTTCATTCCTTTAATGTAGAGGCAGCCAGATCTTGGGTGATCCTTATTGTGGCACCTTGGTATTTAAATGGTTTTTCTTTTGGCTGCTTGTAAAATTTTTTCCTTAATCTGATAGTTCTGAAATTTGGCCACAATATTCCTTGGGGTTTTTATTTTAGGGTTTCTTTCAGAAGGTGTTCGATGAATTCTTTCAATGCCTATTTTACCTTCTGATTCTATTACATCTGGGCAGTTCTCTTTGATGATTTCTTGTAAAATAGTATCTAGGCTCTTTTTTTCATTATAGTTTTCAGAAAGTCCAATAATCCTCAGATTATCTCTCCTAGATCTATTTTCCAAGTCTGTGGTTTTATAGTAGATAATTCATGGTTTTTCAGTTTGTCATTTTTTGTTTTGCTTGACTGATTCTTGCTGTCTTAATGAATCATTAGTTTCTATTTGTTCAGTTCTAATTTTTAAAGAATTATTTTCTTCATTAGCTTTTTTTACTTCTTTCTGTATATGTCCAATTGAGTTTTTAAATGTATTGTTTTGGTCTGTGGAATTTTTTTCCATTTCACTAATTTTTTATTTAGTGAATTATTTTCTTTTCTCAATTCACAGATCCTACTTTCTTGCGAGTTCTTTGTCTTTTCAATTCCACAAATCCTACTTTCTAGTGAATTCTTTATTTTCCCATTCACCAATTTTGTTTCCCTGCACTTCCTGGGAATTTTTTAACTTTTCCAATTCGTATTTCAGGAAGTTGTTGCTCTCTTGTAAGCCTTCTCTTTTCTTTCCCCATTTATCTTCTAACTCTCTTTTTAGACTTTTAATGGTCTCTTCTATGAGAGCATCATGTAAAGGAGGACAGTCTGATGCATTTTTGCTGTTTGAGGTCTCTTCAGGTTTGCTGACCTGCTCTTTTTCTGCATAGAAGCTGTCAATCAATCGTTCTTTTCATCTTTTTATTCATGTTTTAAAGCCTTTAGTGTAGGTCTCCTAGGCAAAAGGGTTACCAGCTTCCTCTGCAGAGCAGGGAGAGATGTAAACCGATTTCCGGCTCCGAGGTATGGGAGTGCTCTGAGTGAGAGTTTTCCCTTCCCCCAACAGGAAGTGGATTCAGCCCTGGCCGAGCTATTGAAGTGGCCAGTTGGGCTGTGTGGGTTAGCGATTGCCCTAGGCTAGAGACTAAGGGGTGAAAGTGTCACTGCCCCAGGCAGGAGCCTCTTGTGGGACTGTGGTTGCAGCTGATAGCAGACCACTGCAGAACTCTGCCCCAGTGTCTCTGCCTGATGCAAATCGGCCCTGGAAAAGCTCTATGGCCCCAAGCCAGGCTCCCCACTGCGCAGATTGGAGGCTAACCTGGGCTGCGTTCTCCTGCCATGCAGGATCACAACTGCCCCAAGGAAAAGCCCTGTACTGCAGGTTGGGGTTGCCCACTTGTGCTGAGATCTGTGCTTTCACTTTCGGTTTGAGGCTCTCCTCGGAACCTAATTTCTCTCCCCGTCTGCGCTGATCTCCTCCCTGGCCCCGGAACCAACCTTTTTTGGCGAGGACTGCAGATTTTCTTCGGCTGGTGAGTTGTTCTATCTTATCTTTATGAATTGTAGCAGTCAAGACTATTTTGAGGCTCGATATAATATTGATAAAGAGGGTAAGAGAAGAGCTTAGAAATTCACGTGTGTCTTCTCCGCCATCTTGGCTCCACCCCCCCATATACAAGTTTGATAAACTTTCTGTGCCCTGTAAGATATTGATAAAAATGTAAAACAGGAATAAACACAGAACATATAGGAGATACTCCATCAGCAACTTCTTTCATAAAAGATATCAATTTATTTATGATTCCTCTTTGGACTTGGTCATCCAAAAATTGTATTGTAGGGTACAGCTAGGTGGTACAGTGGATAGAGCACCAGCCCTGAAGTCAGGAGGACCTGGTTCAAATCTGGCCTCAGAAACTTAACACTTCCCACTTATGTGATGCTAGGCAAGTCACTTAACCCCAATTGCCTCACGAAAAGAAAAGAATGTATTGTACACCTACTAAAATCAAGGAACAATCCTAGGTGTTAGAGTTAGAAAAAAATATAACAAAGCAGAATAAAACAAAACAGTTTATGTCCTCACAGAATTTACATTGTACTGTAAGGAAAATATCAAAATTGAAAATAAATACAATCGGAGATTAAATCGCAGAATATGATAACCCCTACAAAACTACAACTCACATAGAGTTGTTATGAGGCTCAAATTATAGATAAAGAGATAGATAAGTTTTTAATCTATTATATGATGATTTGTATTGTTTTGATTATTAACTTAACTAGCAACATGTGTTTTATCCCATCTCTTCCAAAGTTCATTCATCATAAAAAAGTAAAATAAGTTTTATGGATTTTTTTCCTTTTGATGTGATCAGCTATCAAGTTCCAATTAGCAGCAGTAGCAGTCCTATCTTATTTTGTAGTTATTTTTTTTTTTTTACAAAATGTCTTAATAATCCTATTTTTGTTCTTCTATTTTCCTTTGTAGTTTCAGCTCATTCTAAATTTTAGTAATCTATGCATCAGAGGGAAGAAACTTTTGGGTAAAGATAGACATCAAAATGAATTTTTCTAACAGAATATATTATCACACACATGGACAAGAAGAGAAAATAGATAAATAACCCAAGAAAAATTTATCACCTTTAGAAGAGATACTGAGATACAAAGAGTTTAAGAAGCTGTTCTAGGATCATAATGATGGTGTAAAATGTGGTATAAAAAACTCAGCTTTTCCTGATTTCACATCTGATATACATTATCGTCATCATCATCATCATCATTATCATCATCATTATTGTTATCATGATCATTATTATTTAATACTATCCATTTGCCATTAGAAACAAAAAAATAAATTAAATTGCCACAATGATTTGAAGTAGCACAATAACATTACTGCATCCCAGATGTATGATTTCCAGTGGGGAAAAGTTAGATGACCACAGTTACACAAGTTTGTGGCAGAATTGGAACTCAAACTCAGTTTTTGGTTGCCCAACCTATTACAATTACAACTTAAAACAATTCAATTTTGTACTTTTAGAATAATAAAAGAAATATAGACTAAACCTTCATACTCTCAACTGATTAATATTAGAAACTATTCAATTACTAGTTGTGTGACCCTGAGCAAATAACTTAACCCTCAGTTGCTTCACCAATAAAAATAAAAACTAAACTAAACTAAAATCTCTGAAGACTTCAGTAATCAATATCTACATCAACCCTACTATGTTTATATTGATAATTATAAATAAACTGAGAATCACCTAGTACTTTCATATTTACAGATTGCTTTCTCTTATAACAGTCCTCTGAGGCAGGTGATAAAATGATTATTATTCTCATTCTATAGATGAGGACTCAAAATGTCACAGTAGCTAATGAGGAAGAACTATGTTCCAGTACTTTCTCTAACTTATACTATCCTTGTGATCTTGGGCAAATGAAGCAAATTTTCAATGCCTCCCAGGCTTAAGATCTATGTTAAAGATCTGCACTGGAGAAGGGAGTTTTCAAAACTGGAATACTGATTCCAAGGTAGTCAGAGATAAAAAGCATAAAATAGAAAAATAAGACTTGGATAGATTTAATTATTTTTCCAATTTCACACAGATTGTCGGTCCAAAAGCCATGACTGGAAAAAGGTCTCCAGATTCTGAATCCTGAACTTTTACCCCTATGCTTTTCCTTGGATTTCCCACTGAAACTGGATCTTATTTTCTAATATGAATGTAGGATTTATTTAGAGTCCAAGGAAAGCTTCCTTTCTAAAGATCAAGGAGAAAAGTCAATTGACCTTATTGATCAAAGTTCAAAACCCATCAACTGTAATATGAAAAAATAAAGATATTTTAAAATATCCCAAGAGACAATAAACATTCTATGATTTTAGCTCATTTAGGATATGTGAAAAAAGAACAGAAGATAGTTTGGGATGGGCATGGATAAAAAAGGAAGCTTATATTAAGCCACTTGATTTTTCCAATAATGTTACCATATTTTCTATTTTTTTGTTTCTGCTAGGCACATGCATTTTTAATCTTGTTTTGGTTGTGCTATTTTTGCTCATTCTAAATTATCATATGTATACAACCCCCAGCTGCTTTTTTCCTTCTTTGTGTCAGTTTGAGAGCATAAAGCCTCCTGGTCTAGGTCTTTCACCTGATGCCAACTCCTGTACCATCTGTACAGCCCTCACTATTATCTTCCATTCACACAGAGGTCCCAAAGTTAACATTTCCATTCTTAGGTATGTGGCATGGTTATTAGAGAAGAGCTAGAAGCATGATGCTACTTACAGCATTAGCATATATTTTCCTGGCTTGTGGCCACCAAAATCCTAGCTACATTTTCTTCTCTTGCAATAGCTAGTGCCTCAGTAGCTAATGGCTTTTAAATAGAAGATTTGAACATTTCAGTGTAATAAGCCAAGAAGACAATGAAACAACTTTATATTTTCCCCAAATTTATTTTATTTAAAGAAACAGAATAAGAAAAAAGACAGAAAATTAGTATAAAACAAAATGAAAGAAAAGAGAACACTGTCCTGTGCCCTGCAGAACATCAGAAAGGATTCAAAATATATGACAACAAATACCAGTTCAAGAAAGTACATATATTTGTAAAAGAAATTATATTTATGAGTGAACATCTTTACTTCCTTGTAAATTGTTCTATTCTCTGCTATACACCTTTTTTACTTTATATTTTCCCCTTTTCATCTCCCCATCACACCTAAGCAGGCCATAGTTATGAAAGGATACACACACACCCATACACACACATACTCCCACACATATTTCCTATCCATGCTGACCCTTTGATTTAATTAATTAAATTGATTAATTAATTAAACTAAACTAAAATCACTGAAGACTTCAATAATGCACATCTACTTTAACTCTATTATATTCTTGCCTTGATATTATTTAACCTTCCCCCACCCATGGATCCTTCCCCTGACTTCTACCAACATTTTTTGTTTTCCAATCTACTCGTCCTCCTTACTTATTTCTTTATATATTTTAGAGGGTGCTATATTCTTCATAGTAATATGTACTGTTGTCTATTTAATCCATTCTTGATATGAGTAGTTTTTCAGAACTGCAAACCCTCCTTCCTCTTATTCCTCTGTGTCTATTCTCCCTCAGTACCTCATTTGTAGGACATAATTACTATTTTTACTTCAACTTTGTCCTAATTTTTCTTTTGAGCCATTCTATTGTTGATGTAAATCTTAAACAAATGGTATTTATTTTCCATGTCAAAAAAACATAAAACAATTTGTCCATGTTGTGTTTTTTGAAATTGTTGATATTGATGATATATGTTAAATTTTCTATTAATTTTGAGTTTGAGTGATAAAAGTCCTGGACATCTGAAAGTTTGTTAAATGCCCATCTATTTTTTTCATTCAATATTGTAATTTTATTGGATATGATACTTTTTGGCCACAGGTCTAATTCTTTTGATTGTCAGTGGATATGAATCCAGGATCTGCAGGTTTTTATTTTGTTTGCTGATAAGTAATTTACAATTTTAATTATAGATTCTGCATATTTGAATTGCTTTTTCTTATTTTTTGCAATTTTTTTTCTGATCTGGGGTTTCAAAATTTGGCAATAATATTCCTATGTGTTTTCCACAAAAGATATTGTTGATGAGGTGATCAGTGAAATTTTCCCATTTTTAATTTCCCCTTATGTTCTATCACTTCAGAGCAACTTTTTTAGATTATTTTTTACCTTATTGCATCAAGGTCCTTTTTCTGGTAACAGCTTTCAGGTAGTCCAATTATTCTTATATTTTCCCTTTTCGATCTATTCTCCAGATCTGTCATTTTTTAAATAAGATGGTTCATATTCTGTTATATTTTTTTTTTCATTCTTTAAATTCAGTTATGTTATTTTTTGGTCTCACATTGTGTCACTGGCTTCTCCTTACCCAATTCTAATTTTCAAAGAATTATTTTCATCTTTGAAACTCTGTATCTTTTTTCTAGTTAATTAACTTTTATTTCATAATCTTGTTTTTCTTGGATGGTTTTTATTTTTATTTTTGTTTTTCTTCAATGTCTCACATTTGATTTTTAATTTTTTTTTAGTTCTTCTATAAATTCTCTATGGACAAGGAGCCATTTCACATTATTCTTTGGGGTAAAAGCTTTTTTTTACTCCTCTGAAATGACCTCCTTTGAAGATGAATCCATGTCTTCCCTGTTACCAAAATATGTTTCTATTATGGAATTCTTTCTTCTTTGCCACTTCATTTTTTTAAATAAGAGATATTAGTGTAAGCACATCTAATCCTGTGCTCAGGAGGATGGTGTCTCTGGCTTTATTTAAACTCTATCCTGTGTTCAGAAACCCTAAACCAAAAGCTACCCCCCTCCAGCAAGTGCAGGAAACATCCCTGCCTCTCTACTTCTGCACTCACTGGTGTGCTGGTTCCTTCTTTACATCATAGTTGGGCCTGTCATTCCTAATCAGCTGAGGTTTCCTCAGTCTTCCTTGACTCAGACAACAATTCCTCAAGCAGAACAGAAGGTGAAAGTTTGTGTGGTTCCAGCCACACCCAGCTCACCCCAGGGTTCCCCACTTGGTATTTCTCTACTTTGCCCCAAATCTTCTTGATTTTCACCAGTCTATATTCACCCTGAGGTTGAAATTTGTTCTATTTTTTAGGGGAAGGGGGGATCAGAAGGGTGAAATGTGTTAATAAACTCTGCCATCTTATTAAAATTTTTTCAACAGAGTTTCTTATGCTAATGAAATCATAGTTCCAGATCTTCTTGTTCTTTTTTTCAACATTCATCCTTTTGTATTGTTATATTTTACATTCAAAAATTTATTTTAAACTTAAATGCAAAATAGGAAAAGAAAAAAGGCCACATTCTCAACAGAACATGAGAGAATTTAAAATATAAAGCAATATATTTTCACTTCAAGAAAATCTATATAACTTGTACAGATTGTGTTCAGAGCTGTCCATCTTTTGTTTGCTTCCTTACAGATTTTTTTTTTGTTTTCCGCTGTGCACCTTTTTTTTCAATTCTAATTTATTTTATTTAACATTTTTCCTGAGTTACAATAAATAAATTTTTTTCATTTATTTCTAAGATTTTGAATTCTAGGTTATCTCTCTTATCCCCACTCACAATTAAGAAACTACATGTGAAATTATGAAAATATTTCTATAAAAATGAAGTTGTGAAAGAAAACATAGATCTCCATTATAATGAAAATAAAAACCTTCAAGAAAAATTAAGTTAAAAATAAAAAGAAATATGGAGGGAAAAATAGAGAATGCTTTGATCTGTATTCAGACTCAATCAATTCCTTCTCTGGGTATATATAGGATTTTTATCATAAGTTCTTAAGAATGGTTGTGGATGATGGTACTACAGAGAATAATAATGTAATTTATAGTTGATTATCTGAGAACATTGCTAATACTTTGTATACAGTAAATTTCATTTTGTTCATGTAGAATTTTCGACATTTTTTTTCCTGAGAGCCTCCTGCTCATCATTTCGAAGAGAAGAATAATATTCCAAGAGAAAAAATTGTTTCATTTTTTAATTTTACAATATTTATTGCTAATTGTATATTCCCTCCTCCCCATTTATTCTCTCTCTCCTTTCATCTGGTCCCTCCTCAAATGTGTTTTGTTACTGACCACTACCTCTCTTAATATGCCTTCTCTTTTATCACCTATCTATCCTTTCCCATATCCCATTTATCTCCTATTTTCCTATCTGGTTAAGATAGATTTCTATACCACTATTGAGTATGTATGTTATTTCCTATTTGAGCCACTTTTGATGAGAGTAAAGTTCACTCACTTATCCTTTCTTTCCCCTATTCCACTCACTCAAAAAATTTTCCTTGCCTCTTTTTTATGGCAGATGATTTGTGCCATTTCACTTCTCCCTTTCCCTTTCTCCCAGTACATTCCTCTCTCACCTCGTAATTTCATCATTTTTCGGGGGAAATGGTATTATGCCTTCATATTCAACTGATACTTGTGTCTTCTTTCTATAAATACTCCTAACTGTTTTGTAATAATAATGAGAATTTCTAATGAGTTACAAATATCCTCCCATAAAACATCTTCACAGTTAAAAGTTCTGATAAAGGCCTCATTTCCAAAATATTTTTCTGATCAATAGTGATTTAGAGAATCTTTTCATATAACTAGAAAGGATATCAATTTTTTCAGCTGAAAATTCTCTGTTCATATCCTTGGACCATTTCTCAATTGGAAAATGGTTTGAATTCTAATAAATGTGAGTAAATTCTCTATATATTTGAGAAATGAGGCTTTAATCAGAACCCTTAAATGTTAAAATATTTTCCAGTTTGTTGTTTCTCTTCTAACTTGTCTGCACTGGTTTTGTATGTATAAAAACATTTTAACTTAATATAATCAAAATTATCATTTTATATTGAATAATGTATTCCAGTTCTTCTTTGGACACAAATTCCATCCTTCTACACAGATCTGAGAAGTTAATTAAAGTGATAAGAGGCAGGCAAGCAGAATCCTGGATCCGGTATCCCGGAGTCACCAACTTCTCTCCTCTTTGTCCTGCCCCCAAGTGCCTCTGGCCACTCTCCCTCCGCCCTCCAATCCTTGCCTATGATTATTTTAACACCAAACATTCAGCAAGCACAAATCATGAGAAGAGCCATTTAGCCAAATATATGCTAATAGAGTCATTTTCTCACATCAAATAGGTAATTAGCCTATTAGCCTGAAGTGCTTGGTTATCTGATTCAAGCATACCTTTTTGGAGTTTCAGCCCTCTCCATCTAATCTCCTGACATTGTAGCTGCAGCTTTTGTTGAAGCTTACAACTAATCAAAGGATGTCTATGATTAGTTCAACACTATGTCAAACATCAATTCATCATGACATAGTCTATTATATGTCATTGCTTGTTGTGAGGGTATTTACATTCATAAATTTTTATTACATTTTGATAAACGGAAGACAATGTTGCTGATGAGAACATCATGAGATGCACAAGTCTTCAGATGTAAATGGCCATTGGTATAGTTGTTTAGGGTATTATTTATAGCATCTTAGCATCTTCATCACAACAGGTGATGAGCAATGTCATCCTTAAAAAAAAAAACTGCTAAAACACCCAAGGAACTACTGAATTCCACTGTTGCTTCAGTGCAGTGAGAAGACAATACTGCGGCCTAAGCCTGTGCATAGAATTTGGTTGCACTCTCATTGCATCTGTACATGCTGCTTTATCACTTGCCTGTTGCTTAGGCAAATGCACTGGATAACTTTGCTATCTTGGTTGTCTAACTAAACTGTAAACACTCGACAACATCCACTGTAGCCATCTTCACCAGCATTGGAACAAATTGTTCTTACTTGCCCATACCATAGGAAGAAGGCTTCATATCTGGGGTTGTTACTCTTCTTACTCAGAAATGAGTTTGAGGCCCTTTGATTACCATCAACATGTTTTAGCCTAACTGATGAAATGGTTTATGTGATGTAGTTGCTACCCATGCCACAACTTGTTGGAGCCATAGTTGATAGTTGAGTAAATCAGGTGGATAGCAGTTGTGAAAAGCAGCCTTGAAAAGGGCTCAGCAGCCATCACAGCAAAAGTACTCGTCTTCCCTAAACAATCCCTGCATGTTTAGTGTAGGAATAAACCCATTCATAAAAGAGAAACAGATAGCAGAATGGGTTAGAAATCAGAATCAAACAATATTGGTTAAAAGAATGACATGGAACAGAAAGAACTAATCTAAAAGGTTGGATCACAAAGAGGTAATCATTAAAACTCTCTGGTACTGGCTAAGTAAAGCAATGATAGGTCTGTGGAATGGTACCCACAACATAGCTGTAAATAACTATAGTAATCTAGTGCTTGATAAACCCAAAGATTCAAGCTTTATTGCTAAAAATGAAACATTTGATAAAAATTACTGGGAAAATTGGAAAGCAATTTAAAAGAAATTAAGTATAGACTAACATCTTATACTTTATACTTTATAAGGTCAAAATGGATGAATAAGTTAGCTATAAAAGTTAATATCATAAATAAATTAGAGGATCATGAAAAAATATACTTGTGATACCCAAGGGTAAGGGAAATGTTTTAACAGAAGAAAAAATACAAACAATTATGGAGAATAAAATGGATAATTTTAATTACATGAAATTTAAAAGATTTTATACAACAAAAATAATTTAGCCAAAATTAAAAGGAAAGTAAGATATTTGGAAAAAAAATTTCTTTCATAAAGTCTTCATTTCTCAAATGCATAGGAAAATGAGGCAAATTATCTCTTCCCCATTAATCTACACTGCTGGTCCCACTGATATAAATCTACTCATACTTCCATATTCTCACTTTAGCCTATTCCCTCCTTTCATTCTCCCACTATAGATTTTGGAGGGTGCTATACCCTTCATGGCATATATGTAGTGTTGCTTATTTAACCCATTCCCAATGTGAGTATGTTTTTGGAACTATGAGCCCTCCTTCTCCCTGTAATAGCTCTGGGTCTATTCTTCTTCTGCACCTCATTTGCATAATATTATTACTATTTTCACCTTTTCCTAGACACTTTTGCTTTATGGAATCAGATCATACTCAACTCTGTACTAATCTTTCTTTTGAGATACCCAAATACTGATGTCAGTCAAACATAGGGCATACATTTTCATGTGTATATATATAGATTTATATATATATATATATATATATTATATATATATATAATATATATTATATATATTTATATATCTGTCCTTGTTAAGCTCCTTCAAATTAATCTTTGTTATTGGCTATTTTATATTAAAATTTCTATTCAGTTTAGATTTGCTTGACAGAAAGTCCTGAAAATCTTCAAGTTCACTGAATGATCTTTTTTTCATTCAAAATTATGGATTATTTTTCTGTTTATGATATTGTTGGCTACAAGTCTAGTTCTTTTGATTGCTGAAACATACAATTGCAGGATCTGTGGTTTTTTATTATGGCTGCTGGTGAATTCTGCACAATTCTAATTGTAGCTCCAGCATATTTGAATTACTTTTTCCTTGTTTCTTATAAAATTTTATCTTTTATCTGGTGTTTTGAAATTTGGCAATAATATTCCTATATATTTGGATTATTAGTTTCTTCTTTAATGGTCTATCTCCTTTTCTAGTTGATTAACTTTTTTTCATCATCTTCTTGTTTTTCTTAAATGGTTTTTATTTAATTACTTAGTTTTTCCTCACTCTCTCTCATTTCATTTTTAAAGTCTTTTTTCAGTTCTTCTATAAATTTTCTCTGGATGGAGAACCATTTAATATTGCTTTTTAGAGTGGAAGAAGCTTTTTTACTTTACTGTCCTCCCCTGAAGATGAATCCCAGTCTCCTATTTTCTCATAGTAAATTTCTATAATTGGATCTTCTTTGCCTGTTCTTTTTTTTTTTTTAAATAAGAAGTATTAGTGTAAGCGTCTCTAATCATGGGGTTGGGTTGATGCCTCTAGCTTCACTTCAGCTCTCCCCTCTAATCTGGAACCCCAAATAAACCCTCTATCCTTCTGTAAATGTCTGTAGTCAGCAGAGTCCTAGCTTCACTGCTTTAGCACTCACCGATTATGCTGGTTCCTTTTTACCCAGCACCCTATTTCTGCAACACAGCTGGGTCTACCATTCCTAAATCCTGGAGGTGCCCTTGGTCTTCTGGGTTTCAGACCAATGGCTCCATTAATTGATAGGGAGGTGAAATTTTCTGTGGTTGGAGCCAAGGCTTTAATAAACCCCAGATAGCCCACTTACTATTTCTGTGGAGCTAGCCTGGAGGTAATTGCCCTTCACACTCTTTAATCTTGGGTCTATCTTCTTTCTTAAGATTTTCTTGGGTTGTCCCTGAGGACCCCTGTTCTGCACCAAGTCTTTGTGTTTCACTGGTCTATGTTTGCCCTGAGGTGCAAATTTGTTCTATTTGTGCAGGACATCTGGAGAGTTTGAAATTTACTGATCTACTCCACATCTTCCTGGAATCCTACCCTGATTAAAGTATATTTTCAATTTTTTTTGGCATGTGTATGTGTTTGTGTATTTTTTTGCAACATAGCTGATATGGAAATATGTTTTGACTGACCTCAAATTTA
Source organism: Sarcophilus harrisii (assembly GCF_902635505.1). Taxonomy (NCBI): domain Eukaryota; kingdom Metazoa; phylum Chordata; class Mammalia; order Dasyuromorphia; family Dasyuridae; genus Sarcophilus; species Sarcophilus harrisii. The sequence continues at coordinate 135,072,153 of NC_045430.1, read as the reverse complement.
TACACAATATAGTTTTTTGTTGTTGTTTTCTCATGGGGAAACGTAGTAGCAGGAGGCAAAAAAATTTGAAACTCAAATTTTTAAAAAATGTTAAAAATTTCACATATCCATGGGAAATATTTAATGAAAGAAAATAAAAATATATGAATTTAAAGAAAAGTGTTGTCTTCTTCAACTATTCCTAAATAGTATTAGGATTTCATGTTTATTTATTTCATTACACATTAGTTAAATGTATAAATCAAGACACACTTTAAACATTAAAGTGTGATTCTACTTCACAAAAATGTAGAAAATGAGTAGCATTTATTTGGTAACTCCAACCCACTTTGGACATTCTTTATATTGTCATTCTAAGTTAAATGAATTGTTCACAGAAAAATAAAATTACTATTTTACTTTGTTCTTAGTATTTACAATTTCCTTACTTGCAAAATTGGAGATAAAAACAGCATATATGTCACATCACTTTTCTGAGAATCAGATATGGTGATACTTGTAAAGCACTTAGCACATTGCCTGGTCCTTAGCAAGAACATTGCAAATTCTTATTCCCTTATTCCTTCCCTATTCCACTTTCTCCTACTGCATTCTTCCTTAGAAATAATACTCTTTTCTTTTCTCATGCTATAAATTTACATGCTTCAGATGGACAAAGGCTATGCCTACAGAATGTAAGCAATGGAAGGGAACATCAATAGGCATTTTTTTATATAACTATAATGTGCCACTTACTGTACTAACCGCTGTGTGTATAAAGAAATGGAAACAATAGTCCTTGCTTTTTCAAGAAACTCACCATTTGAAGATGGTGAAGAGAAGCTAGGAAGTTGTCTGAGCTCTTCCTAGTTACCCTCAGAAATAATGCTAAATCAAGTCTCTACATGACAGAACCAACAAAAAAAAAAATATGGAGTTAAGTGATTTTCCAGTTCAAGATAATTTAGAAGTCCTTCAATAATGCTCTGTCTCATTTGGGTAAAATGGAAGTGCAGTCCAGTACAGGTATGGTATAAAGGGCTGAAATTCCAAAAAGATATGCTTGAATCAGACAACAGAACATTTAAGGCTAAATACCTATTTGACAATGACTCCATTAGCATATGTTTGGAAAAATGGCTCTTCTCACCATTGGTGCTAGCTCAATGTTTGGTGTATATAGATAATCGTAGGCAAGGATTAGAGGGTGGGGTGAGACAAGCCAGACTCACTTGGCAGCAGGATGAGGAGGAGAATCTAGACTCCAGAATCGAGAAGAGACCTTTGGCTAAACTCCTGGCAGTTTGCCTGCTTCTCTCCTTAAAGACCAAGGACTTGTACTTATCCTGACTCTGGCTAATCCTGAGGCCTCCAAGGAGCTTAGACTTAACAGGATGGTGCAAGCAATTTGGTGGGAGGGGACTTTAAGCCACACAAAATATCAGCAGTTGAGGCTTCTCAGTCCTGGATCATTGATAAGTGACACAGTAGTCCATTTATGAGGCCCCCAATCCCAGCACATAAAATAAATTATGACCCCCAGAACCTTGGCACAACAGGGGTGATTAGGCTTGGCCTCTCTAGTGTAGTGGGCAAGCTGCCAGCAAGTCAGGTTCCAGTCCAAAAAACTAGTGACCAGTCCCTGATCCCACAAAAAGGAACTTAGGGCAGTGTCCCCTGTTCCCTAAGAGCAGAGATAAACTTTTGAAAATGAGCAAAAAGTAAAAAGAGCCCTAATTATACTATATATATATATATATATATATATATATATATATATATCAGTTAGAACACACTCCAAAACATTAGAATGTGATTAACTTTGCAAAAATCTACAAAATGAGTAGTATTTGTTTTATACTAGTCAAACTTCAATCCATTTTGGACAATTCTTTATATTGTATAGATAGAAAGCTACTATAGTGATAGAAAATATCAGAATATAAACTCAGAAAGCAGCAATGACAAAAGTACCACATATAAAGTCTAAAAGGAGAATGTGAATTGGTCTAAAGTTCAAAAAGTTCTCTTAAAAGAGATCAACAAGGATTTCAAAAATCAAATAAAAGAGGTAGACAAGAAATTGGGAAAAGAAATGAGAGTTATGCAAGAGATTTTATGAAAAAAGAAAGGAAAAGGAAGCATGAAATTTAACTGAAGGATTGTCGATTCCTATTGAAGTAATTGACAACTCTAAAATAGAATTAGCCAAATGGACAGGGAATCGTCCACTAAAGAAAACAACTCCTTTAAAAGTAAAATTGGCAAAATGAAGAAAACAATTCATTAAAAATTACACAGGGCAAATGAAGCTAATTACTCTATGGGACATCAGGAATCAATCAACGAAAACCAAAAGAAAGAACTATAAAATACCTCACTGGGGAAAACAACCTAACTGGAAAACAGAAGCGAGAGGGAGAATTTAAAAATGATTGGAATATCAAAAAACCATGACCAAAAAAGAGGCTGGACAACATTTTTCTAAAAATTAGCAAAGAAAATTGCCCTGACATACTAAACCCAAAGGGCAAAATAATCATTGCAAGAATCCACTGAAAATCTTCTTAAAGAAATCACAAAATCAAAAGTCCAAGTAATATTGTAACCAAATTCCAAAATTATCAGGGCAAGGGAGAAAGACTGCAGGCAGCCAGAAAACAGCAATTTAAATACCAAGGAACCACATTCAGTATTATCCAGGATTTAACAAAGTCTACATTAAAGGATACATTACAGTATAAGGAGAAGGAGTAATGGTGAGCATTGTTGGAATCCTACTCTAATCAGATTTGACTCGATGAGGGAATAAATAACACTTTAATTAAATTTAGAAATTTGTTTTATCCTATAGGGAAGTAGGAGAGAAAGGGGAAGAAAAAGAAGAAGAAAAGGGAAGGAGAGGTAGGAGAGGAAAAGGGAGGAGAAGGGGGGGGGGGTGATAGGAAGCAAAGACAGATTGAAAAAAAAACTTTGGTGAAGGGAGACAAAGTAAAAAGAGAGAGAGAAGAGTATAAATGAAGAAAAACTGGATAGAGAAAAATATACAGTTAATAATCATAATTTGGAATATGAAAGGAAATAACCCTTGAATAAAATGGAAATGGATAATAGCATGAATTACAAGACAGTATACTACAATATGTTATTTATTAGAAACACATTTGAAGCAAAGACATACATAAAATAAAGGCAAAATGCTGAAGCAGAATATATTATGCTTTAGCTAAATAAAAAAGCAGGAGAGCCAATCCTGATCTCAGACAAAGCAAAAGCAAAAATATATATAATTAAAAGAGATAAGGAAGGAAACTGCTCTTCCTAAAAGCAACCATAAACAACAAAGTCATATCCATACTTAACATATGTGTAGCAAGTGGCATAGCATCCAAATTCCTATAGGAAAAGTTAAGTGAGTTACAAGAAGAAAGAGACAGCACAACTATACTAGCAGCGGACTTCAATCTACTTTTCTTAGACCTAAATAAATATAATCCCAGAATAAACAACAAAGAAGTTGAGGAGCTGAACATAACTATATAAAAGTTAGATAGGCTAAGCCTTCGGAGAAAATTGAATGTGTTTAGAAAGCAATAAGACTTTTTTTTTTTCAGTAGTAAATGGCACCCCCACAAAAATTGACCATATATTGAGGCATAAAAAACTCCATCAAATGCATAAAGGCAGAAATGCTAAATTCATCCTTTCAAGTCAGGTTGCAATAAAACTGCATGTAATAAAGAGGCATGAAAAACAGTCCAAAAATTTAATTGGAAACCAAATAATCGAATTCTAAAGAATGAGTGCATCAAACAACAAATCATAGAAATAATAAATGACTTCATTCAAGAGAATAATTATAATGAGACAACATACCAAATCTTATGGAATCCAATCAAAATAGTTGATAGGGGAAATTTTATATCTTCCAAGGCTTAAATGAATAAAATAGAGGAGGAGATGAATAAAGCAAATAGGCAACTAAAAAAAAAAAACTAGGTAAATAACAAATTTAACAGCCTCAATTAAATTCCAAATTAGATATTCTGAAAATCAAAAGAGGCAAAATTGAAAGTAAGAAAACTATTGAAATGAAAAATAAAACCAATAGTTGGTTTTATGGGGAAAATACAATAAAATAGATAAACCTTTGGCTAATTTGATGAGAAAAAAAAGAAGAAAAAGCCAAATTACCAGTCCCAAAAATGAAAATGGTGAATTTACCTCCAAAGAAGAAGAAATTAAAGCAATAATTGGGAGGTACTTTACCCAGCTGTGTGCCACTAATTCTGACATTAAGTGAAAATGAATAAATATTTGCAAAAATATACATTGCCCAGATCAACAGAAGAGGAGACAAAATATTTAAATAACCCCATTTTAGAAAAAGAAATTAATTGTATGAGCTATCAATGAACTCCCTAAGAAAAAATCTTCAGGGACAGATAGATTTACAAGTGAATTCTACCAAGCATTAAAGAACAAGTAATTATATAAAACAAGCAACTATTTAAACCATTTGGAAAAATAAGCAAATAAGCAAAGTCCTGTCAAATTCTTTTTATGACACAAATATTGTATTATAACTTAAATCAGGAAGAGCCAAAACAGAAAAGGAAAACAATAGACGAATTTCCCTAATGAATATTGATGCAGTTTTTTCTAAATATGTTAACAGAGATTACAACAGTTTATCAACAGGATAATACACTTTGACCAGTAACATTTATACTATACCAAGAATACAGGGCTAGTCAAATATAAAGAAAACTATAAACATAATTAAACATGTCAAGAACAAAACTAAGAGAAATCATATGATTTTCTCAATGGATGCAGAAAAAGCTTTATACAAAATAAAATCAATTAAAACACTATGATGATGAATAATCTGAAACAGTGCACAAAGGACTATAAAACTGGGCATACCCTTTGATCAAAAGTGCCATTATTGGGTCTGTATCCCAAAGAAATCATAAATTATGGAATTAAACATAGACTGATTTGTTCTCCTGCCTCTCCAAAATTCTGTCAAAAATCTTCTCCACCACCACAATTTGAAAAAAAAAATTCTGTGGCATTTAACTTTTCTTTACAGTACGACTCTCAAAACAATATATTACTACTGGGAAAACCATAGTTTTAACTATACAGACTTTTGTTAGCTAGATGAAGTCTTTTTTTAAATAAATATGCTATTCAGGTTTTTCCATAACTTTCTTTCTGAGGAGAAAATGTCTTTTAATTTAATGGCTGCAGTAGACTTCTGCAATAATCTTTGAAGTCATATAATATAAAATCTGACACACCTTCCATTCCTTCTTCTATTTGTCAGTAAGTGATGGGATCAGATGCCATGTATTAATTTTTTGTTCTTCTTTTTAATGTTTTACTGTAAGCCTATTTTTATGATCTTTTGTTTCACCCTTCTTAAGATAATTCTTAATTCTTCTTTATTTTCTATCAACAGAGGGGTATCATTTGCATATTGGAAATTGATGATATTTCTTATCAACAACTTTAATTTTAATTTATCCAGCTTTCAATTTATCCAACCTGGGATTTTGCATGAGCTACTCTGCATGTTAGGTATAAAAAAATGAGATGATAATATACAACATTGTTGTACTCCTTTCACAATCTTCAACCAGTTGTTACATCTTTGGTTCTAATTGCTGCTTCTTAGTCTGTATACAGGTCTTTTTTTTAAAATAGCTTTTTATTTACAAGTTTATATGCATGGGTAACTTTTTTTTTTATTTAATAGCCTTTTATTTACAGGTTATATGTATGGGTAACTTTACAGCATTAACAATTGCCAAACCTCTTGTTCCAATTTTTCACCTCTTAACCCCCCACCTCCTCTCCCAGATGGCAGGATGACCAGTAGATGTTAAATATATTAAAATATAAATTAGATACACAATAAGTATACATGACCAAACCATTATTTTGCTGTACAAAAAGAATCAGACTCTGAAATATTGTACAATTAGCTTGTGAAGGAAATCAAAAATGCAGGTGGGCATAAATATAGGGATTGGGAATTCAATGTAATGGTTTTTAGTCATCACCCAGAGCTCTTTCTTTGGGTGTAGCTGGTTCAGTTCATTACTGCTCCATTGGAAATGATTTAGTTGATCTCATTGCTGAGGATGGCCAGGTCCATCAGAACTGGTCATCATATAGTATTGTTGTTGAAGTATATAATGATCTCCTTGTCCTGCTCATTTCACTCAGCATCAGGCCTTTCTGAAATCATCCTGTTGGTCATTTCTTACAGAACAATAATATTCCATAATATTCATATACCACAATTTATTCAGCCATTCTCCAACTGATGGACATCCATTCAGTTTCCAGTTTCTAGCCACTACAAAAAGGGCTGTGCATGAGTAATTTTATAGCATTGACAATGGCCAAAACTTTTGTTCCAATTTTTCCCCTCCTTCCTCCTGCCCCCTCCCCTAGATGGCAGGATGACTAATACATGTTAAATATGTTAAAGTGTAAATTAAATACAAAATAAGTATACATGTCCAAACCGTTATTTTGCTGTACAAAATGAATCGGACTCTGAAATAGTGTAAAATTAGCCTGTGAAGGAAATCAAAAATGCAGGTGGACAAAAATAAAGGGATTGGGAATTCTTTGTAATAGTTCTTAATCATCTCCCAGAGTTCTTTTGCTGGGTGTAGCTGGTTCAGTTCATTACTGCTCCATTGGAACTGATTTGGTTCACCTCATGGCTGAAGATGGCTAGGTCCATCAGAATTGATGCATACAAGCCCTGTTTGTCACGGCCAGAAGCTGGAAAATGAATGGATGCCCATCAATTGGAGAATGGTTGAGTAAATTGTGATATATGAATGTTATGGAATATTATTGTTCTGTAAGAAATGACCAGCAGGATGAGTACAGAGAGGATTGGCAAAACTTACATGAACTGATGCTAAGCGAAATGAGCAGAACCAGGAGATCATTATATACCTCAGCAACAATACTGTATGAGGATGTATTTTGATGGAAATGGATTTCTTCAACAAAGAGAAGATCTAACTCAGTTTCAATTGATCAAGGATGGACAGAAGCAGCTACACCCAAAGAAAGAACACTTGGAAATGAATGTAAACTGCTTGCATTTTTGTTCTTCTTCCCGGGTTATTTATACCTTCTAAATCCTATTCTCCTTGAGAAACAAGAGAACTGTTTGATTCTGCACACATATATTGTATCCAAGATCTACTGTAACCTATTTAACATGTATAGGACTGCTTGTCCTCTGGGGGAGAGGGTGGAGGGAGGGAGGGGAAAAATCGGAACAGAAGTGAGTGCAAGGGATAATATTGTAAAAAATTACCCTGGCATGGGTTCTGTCAATAAAAAGTTATTTAAAAAAAAAGAATGCATACAGGTCTTTTAAGAAACAAGTAAGATGACCGGGGGCTACCTTCTCTTTTGATACTTGCCATATTGTGATTCACACAGTCAAAGTCAATATATATACTAGCTAAATAGAAGATGGAAAGAAAGGAAGTGTTATAACTAAGGGGAATAAATAAACGCATTTTCAAAGAACTTGAGATTTTGACTAAAACTTGAAGGAGGCAATGGAAATTAGAGGAATGAGATGAACAGAAAAGAGAATTCCAGATATAAGGGACAGCTAATAAAAATGTATATAATCAGGATATAAACAGGTATATTCTGTTAAAGGAACAGTAGAGTGACCAATGTGATTGAATCACAAGGTGGAGGTTAGTGGGAAGTAAAAATCTGAGAACTTAAAGTAGGGGAATGATATATAAAGCTCTGAATATCAAATGGATGATTTTATTTTTGATCTTGAAATTGTAAGAAGGAATTGACATTTATTGACATTATCAAACCTGTGTTTATGAAAATAAATTTAGTAGCTGAATAGAGAACAGATTTGAGTTGAGAGAGACCTGTAGCACATAGATTACTCATCAGGCTCTTGCCTTATTTCAGATATGAGGTAATGAGGTCCTCCACTAAATTAGTGGCAATAGTAGAGAAGACAAATAGTGAAGAATCAAGGATGACTCCCCAATCATGAATCTAAGGGACTGGAAGGATAGTGTTACTTTCTACAATAATAGGGAAAGTAGAGGTGGAAGTTTTAAAGAGAAAGATATCTCTCTCTCTTTATTCTTCTTGAGCTTTTTTAAGGTAGGAGATGTGTGCTTTCTTCTACAACATGACTTATGGAAATGTTTTGGATAACTTCACATGTGGTTTCTTCATGGGGGCTTAATGAGTGGAGATAAGAGAGAGAATCTGGAACTCAAAATTTAAAAAGAAAACAAATGTAAAAGTTTTTTTTTTTATGTTACTCAGGAAAATATTAAATAAAATAAGTTTAATACCAAAAGTTAGGAGATATATAGAATGATAGTTAATAGGGATATTTAGAACAAGTGGAAGTTGTTTAGAAGAAAAGAAGATGACATGTTTTTAGACAGTAGGCTTAAACTAGACAGTTTAGCCAATTAAAAAGGAAAGGCTGAAAGTGAAAAAATGAAGAATGAGAGTGAGAAAAATAAAAGGACAATCTACAAGATGAGAAGGAATGAGATGATTTGTACATATAGAGAGGATAGCTATGGCAAAGAGAAGGGCAATCCCTATAAGTGAATCAAGAAAGAAGATAAACATATCAGGAGGAATTTATCTGGATGATGTGAGATGAGAAGTAAGAGAAGAGAGAAAGGTCTTGGTGAATGGCCTGATTTTTTTTAAATAAAAGATGAAATAAACTTAGCTAAGAGAGAAGGGGACCATTAGAAGTTTAAAGAGGGTTGAACATATTAAAAAGAGATTCTATGTTTAGTAGGATGGTGAATTAAATTGGGAAATATAAAAGAATTTTCCTTCTTGTGGATTTATCTGAAATTTTGCTATATATTCAGTGACCCTAATAAGCATGGTTTTATGATGTTCTCAAATTTACCAGCATGAAAATGATTAGAATACAGCCTGGCAATGAACTGCATAACTGCCACATGAGGCCCATCCCAGAAAAATGCAGAGGCCCCTTAGCAGATGATTGACCACTAGGAAATGAATGGTTTTTAAGGCAAGCTTAAATGGGGACCCTACTTGGTATGATCAACATTGGAATAAGGAATGCCTACAATAATGGACATTTAGTATAGCTACTACATAAATAAGAAGAATGCTTTTATTACAAATGATATATTGAATGATGTTAGGGATTTTTATTAGAATACATAAAAGAAAATAGAAGACCATATTATATACATAAAAATGTTAAATCTTTACTGTTAGGTCCAGACTTAACTTGGGTAAATGAGTAGATGAGATTATATTATTATTGGAACCCCTTATTATCTCATTTGCTGTTCTTTCTCCCCATCTTTTCTGTTAAACACTAGCACTTCTTAACCCCAATTCCCTCCAATTCTCACCAAGCCTCCAGTGGTATAAAAAGAATTTTCAGCAAGCATAAGTGGAAGAACATAGCTATCATCTGGGGAATGGAGCCTTTATCCCTGAAATACTCTTGAAAAAAATACTGTATAGGGTAGTAATATTGAACTGGGCATCAAAAGCCCAAGATTCTGGTCATAGTTCTTTTAGTAGCTAGCTGTACATAATCTTAAGAATGTAAAATTTTTAAGCAGAAAAAAAATGATCCCATATAGAACCATAGGAGAACATGAATATAATTATATCATGGTAATCCTTTTCTTGGAAATTTTACTTCCTTTGTGAAGGCAAGTCCATAAAATTCAGCCTACCCAAAGAGAAAAGTGGTATGTATATGCTCATTTGAGAGGTATGAGGAAATATATAGTGTGAAATATTCACTTGATACACATTTATTGATTTTAAAAATGGTTCTTGCTGCTCAACAAGTACAGAATGTATCCAATGATTAATGACTAGTTGAGCTCTGTTATATAAATTTTGATATTCTTGCTGTAAAATAAACCAGAAGACAAAAGACGTTCTAATTGAATGGAAAGATTCATGAAGGCTCTCCTTGGAGAGTCAAATAAATGAATTGGAGTTGTCTGATGCCCAAAGAAAATAAGAAATTATTCCATGACACACTGTCATTTCATATTGCTGTGCTTTAGAAATAGAAAAAGCCTACAAAAAACAAATAGACTTTTAAATATATATATATATATATATATATTGCTATTCATAATCTTGGTGTAAAGATAGAAATAAGTGAGTATAATAAGAAACACATGAGAAAATATTTAAAAAATTTAAATTTAGAAAACAATCATAAAGATGGAAAAGAATCACAGAGAGGAAACATATATATGATGTTCATGGGTTACTGGGGGAGGAAGGAAATCTAAATCAATGAGATTGGAATTTTAATCCCATATTAATTTGAATAATTTCAAATTAAATAGCTAATACCACAAAATATTTTCCTTACATATGAGAATATTTATCCAAAATACCTCCTGAAAGTACTGGATTTAATCTTCCATCACTGGAAGAGGGAAAACAAAACAAATAATAAACAAAAAAGAACAATTGCTGTTTATTTTTTTTTATCACCAACTACAAAATGTGAATTGAAAGAACTATCACATTTACCTTTTTTTTTTTTTTTTGGAAAATCTAACACAATTTATCAAACTGATTCAATATGGATCTTTAGTAGATAAAGTTTATTTTACTGCATGAGCATGTTTTTTATTACTACAATGACATGACTGGCTTTCCTGTGATATATTCTTTATTTTTAACATTTCTATCTTATTCTGATAAGGAGAGCCCGAGAAACACTCATCTCCTTTGGCTGTTGCCCCTAGGTTCTCCCATTATGCAACACCTATTTCATCGGAAATAGTATCTAAACTATAAAAACTAGATGAATAGAGGAAGCCAGAGAGTCAAATTGTGGAGGAGTGGATTTGACCTATTTATTGTTTATAAGAAACATTACCATTTCCTTTGTTTTAATGTGACATATACCTAGGTGGCATTAGAGGTTTGGCAAGTCCCAGAATATTTCTATTAAAGGAAAACTACAGGCTAACAACTCTGTGCAAAATAATCAAGTTTTCCTCTAATGGCTGGATAGATGGGTATTTGCTCCCTGAAGCTTTTCAAATATTGAACCAGAATATACAGCCAGTGTCTATGAAGATATCTCGGAAAGTAATTAACTTGTAACTATTAACCCCATCCGAATATTGATGTGGTCAAATGTTATGGGCCAGAGCTCTGAAAAAAGGATTCTTACACGGTGTTAAGTCAGTGGAATTGATGAAGACAATGGTTATCTAGTTTAGCATAATGCTTAATAGTTCTCTAGTTCAGTATATGTACTTAGTACTTAATATAGTTCCACAAGATTCAACTTATGATAATGGAGTATATAACAGCCAGCAAGGACTGGATGAGATTCATTCCATTTTCAGTCAGGCTCCTGGTGCCAGGCTGTCCTCTGCATTTCTCCTGAGACTGAAGCCAATCTTAAAGGCTCTCCAGAAATCTGCCCAACCCCAAGAAGGAGATAATAAAGAATTTGAACTTTAACATCTGGCTATTCTTGTGTTGATTACTGAACTGAAAAAAAGGCTGCTTCCAAGATCACCAGAAAACCTCCTGAGAACATTACAGTGCTCATATGATAGACAAAGTGGTCTTGAAAGAAACAATTTTCTGAAGGAGATGAAGTATGTATTAGTGCCAGTTCCTTTCTTCCTGTCACTTGATGTTCTTATGTAAATTTCTCTCTTTCCCATCCTAATAAAATAATTCACAATCCAGACTTTTCTCAACTCATTTTTCTAAAACCAGAGAATATTAGAGGTAAGGGAACCCTGAGATTATTTAATCCAGCCATATTTTATAGATGAAGACATTAAAGCCCAAAAAAGAGAGACTATAGGATAAAAAAATAATCACTCCTGGAGCTGATGGGTACTTTGGAATTCAATTAGGCAACTAGGCAGCTAGTTCACTTGGCAAATGAGAAAATTAAGACAAGTAAGGATTTTTTTCCCTAGTAAATTCATTGATTTTTAATATACATTGCTTTGTGAATCATGTTGTATAGAGGGCTGAAATTCTGGAGAAGTATACTTGAAACAAGGTGTTAACTCAGTGGAATTAATGATATAATGGTTCTCTAGTTCACATATACACTTAGTACTTAGTATGGTGATGAATGGTTCTCTAAGTTCACACATAATCAGTATGCTGGAATGATGTAATTACAATAAGGTATATAAGGGCTAAGAAGGACTGAAAGATAGACATTCTATCTTTGACCAGCCTCATAGTGACTGTCCTGCCTTCTGCACTCCTGCACTAAAATCAATGCTGTCCTGAGGTCCTCCAGAAAGAGAGCCCAAACTTTATATTTTGGCATCTGAATGTGGGACACTGAAAGAAGCACACTACATTTTGAGGCTCTGGCCATGAGGCCTTACACTCAGCAGTTTGACTGAAGCTGTCTCAAGTTCAGTGGGGAAGTCCCTGTGACCAGGAAATAGGGTAAGTAAACTAGTCACTTTTGTTTTTCAACTAAAATGGGACAAATACTAAGAAAAGAAACCCCCAAGGGAAGTGTGTAGAAAGCATAGTTAGATTAATAAAGGAGCAAGATTTGTTGTTAACTTGGAAATCACTGGACTCTTAAATATATTTGAGTGCAGGTCTCCTTGCCTATCTAAAGAAGAAAAATTTGAGCCAGATATGTGGGAACTAGTGGGAGAGCAAATAATTGAACATTATGAAGCTATAGGTCCTGATTCTATTCCTGATGAAACATTCCTGATGTACAATATAATACAATTGACTTCTAAAAAGTTCTAAAAGTTATACTTTCTAAGTTCTAAAAAAAAGCAGCTGAAAAGCATGGAGAATTGGACAAGAAAAGTGCTAATGAATTTAAGGAGTGTGATATTTCTCACTTTCACAGCTCAGTTACACCCAAGTAGGTACCATTAGGGCATTCCCCATCTCTTAACCTTCCTTCCTCAAATTTTTCCTTCGTGGGTGGAGGGAGGAGGAGGGAGAAGGGCAGTGATACCATCAGCACTATCCATGCAGCAGTTTTGTCTACCCCCCCCCCATGACACGCTTGCAAAGGGCACTAATTAAAGCTAAAAAGGAAGGGAAAGATACATCTAATTTAAACATAGACGTATACCCTGTGATTGAAGAGTTTGACTTTTCAGGTCAAGAAAAAAGAAAATACACTCCTTTTAATTAGGAAATTATCAAAGATCAGGAAAAGGCTTGCACTCCTTATAGGTTTACATCATCTTATGTTAAGCTGATATTAGAGAATTTGGCTTTTGAAATTTTAACCCCTAATGATTGGAATCTATAGCAAGGACATGTTGAGAACCTGGACAAAACTTGTTGTGGCTTTCTAAGTATATGAACACTGTAGAATACAAACCCAACAAAATAGGCAACCTAGAGTTAATATACCAGTCACCTCTGATCAATTATAAGGTTTAGGTCTTTAAGCAAACAATTTAGCACAGATTAATTACACCATAGCAGCATATGAGCAAATTGCTGCTGCTACTGCTATCAAAGCATGGGGCACCTTGTCAGGAAAACAAGATAGAGGGGAAGCCTTCATGAAAATAGTGGAAGGTCCAAATGAACACTTTGTTGAGTTTGTGGAACATCTGCAGACAGCTGTCATATGAACTACTGGTAAAAATGTAGCCACTAAAATTATGATAAGACAACTTGCTAAAGAAAATGCCAATGAGATTTGCAGAAGAATATTCTAGGACTACAAAGGATGATCCTAAGACATTATGCCACAGTAGGCATAAATACCTTTTGTACCTAGGCTAGGATGCCAACTTTTCAAGATATGAACATGATAAGACAGGATTCCTTTTGGCAAGGGACTTCCAGAGAAACTCATCAATGCTTTCAATGTGGTAAAGTAGGGCCTCTGAAAGCTCAATATTGGCAGAGAAGACAAGGTGGGAGAACAAGACCCAAAAGCCTATGTCCAAAATGCAACAGAGGCTTCCACTGGGCATCAGAATGTAGAATGATTCAGGGAAATGGGAAGCAGGGCCTGGTTTCAGGGCCTCGGGCAAAAAACACTTGGGGCATAATGATAGCTGATGCTACACCCAGAGATCTTTAAGAAGTTCAGCACTTCAACATGATCAATCCACAAAGAAGCAACCTGATGAGCGAAAGGGATTGGGGCTTGGTTCCAAGGCTCAAGGCAAAAAACACTTGGAACATGGTGGCAGCCAAAGTTATACACAGAGAGTCTTTAGAAGTTCAATACTCAGACATGATCGATCAGCCGGGAAGCAACCTTATGGAGGAAAGAGATTACAATTGGGGAGAATAGTTGTATGCAGCTGGGACTACTAAGATATCCCCTGGAGATGTGAAATCTATCCCTGTCTAGGTTATAGATTCTTTGTCTCCAGAAACAGTAGGCTTGACCATTTCATCTCCTGAGAGTGCCTACAAAACAGTGTCTATCCATACACTGATTTGGGAAAGTGGGTAATGTATAGATAATATCCCAGTCACTAACATAGATAGACGATGTATGACTTATTACCCAGGAGAAGTAGTAGCATCAGGTTTACTGATCCACACTCCTGATAGCCAATTTGGTGATATTTATCCAGATTATCATTTCCAAAAACAGAATCCAGGAATATTCTGGACTGCAGCTATTACAGTTGACCATCTTATGATTACTATCTATGTAAATGGCATACTATTGAAAGGGTTGGTAGACACAGGTGCAGATTGTACAGTCATTAGAGGTACCACTTGACTCAGTGACTGGCCAAAGATTAAGGCAAACACCTCATGTCTGGCATAGCAGGATCAATAGCAGCTGAAATTATTGCTACCCATTTGAGATGGATATTTGAAGGTGAAATAGGAGGTTTTACTCCTTTTGTAGTAAATAAAATCTTCATCAATCTATAGGGATGAGACATCTTACAACAGTTAGGATTACAAAGGAGTACTTTGGCTTTTTAGGCAGAACTGCTTTGAAGGACTGCCAACACTTTCACCCGTTCCCATTCAATGGAAAACTTATACACCAGTGTGGGCAGAACAGTGGCCCTTAGCTAGTGATAGAATTCAGGCCTTATTAGATATAGTACACGAGCAACTTGACCAAGAACACTTATAACTTTCTCTAAGCCTTTGGAATTCCCCTGTATTTGCTGTAAAAAACAACAAAAAAAAAACTGGAAAATGGAGGCTGTTGATTGATGGAAACTATGGGAATTCTTCAGCCTGAGCTTCCATCTTCTATTCAATTACCTAGAGAATGGCCTCTTTGGGTTATAGACATTAAGGTTTGTTTCTATTCTATCCCTCTAGATAAGGAAGATATGAAAAGATTTTCCTTTTCAGTGCCCAGAGTTAATTTAGCTAAGCCTTATAAAAGATATGAATGGACAGATTTGCCATAGGGAATGAAAAATAACCTTACTATGTGTCAAATGTATGTGGCTGCTGCTCTTATTTCAGTAAGAAAAGCATGTCCAAAAGTCATGTTATTACATTACATGGTTGATATCTTGTGCTGTGCACCTGAAGAGCAAATGTTAGAAGCATGTCTACAAAAGACCATAGAAACACTAAAGAACTATAAATTGTCTATAACTCCAGAAATAATTTAAAGACTGTTATGGGCCAGAACTTAAAACAAGATACTAAGTGGAATTGAGGAGACAATGGTTAAATCAAGTTTAGCATTGATTTAATCCTACAACAAATAATGGTTTCCTAGTGATATAATGATTGATTTATACTCAATGTAGAACATATAAGGAAGAAGTCCTCAGGGCCAAAAAAAGAGAAGTGCACTAGAAGCTCTCAGAGGCTGAGACAGATTCATTCTATCGTCCACCTTTGTGGTGGCTGGAGGCTATAGTACAAACCTTTGGATTCAAAGAGATTCAGAGGGCAGAGAAGGAGGCAGGAGGTTAAGCTCTCAAAACCAAGGAGAGAGCTAGGCCCCTGAGAAAGCTAACCAGTCTCCAGGAAAGGAGACAAAACTTTGAAAGCGATAATAAAGAATTTAGACTTTAGTCCCTGGCTACTTATGTGGTAATTACTGAACTGAAATGAAGGCTGCTTCCAGAGACTCCAAGAAAACCTCAAAAGAGAACATTACATTTTAAAGAGAACATTACAAAAGACATGCTCCTTTTCAATTTTTATGATATGAAGTAGGGTGTTTACAATACAAAAGTTTTCTTTAAGAACAGAGAATTTGAACACCTTAAATGACTTTCAGAAATTGATAGGAGATATCCAATGGATGAGCCCAATGTTAGGCTTAACTACCTATCAATTGCATCCATTATATGACATTTTTAGGGGAAACAGCGCTTTAAAAGCACCACACCAGCTTACAAAAGAAGCTCAAAAAGCTTTGAGAGAAGTTGAACTGGCTTTATCCAATGTGGTTGAAAGAGTCACTCAAAAACCCTTGGACACATCCATTTTTGCTACAAAAGAGGCACCCACAGCAGTCCTTCATCAAGGAGACAGTGTGATAAAGTAGGTGAATCTTCCAGCACAACCAGAACAAAGCCTTACTCCTTACCCAGTGCTTGTGGCTAGAATTTTATAAAAGGCCATTAAGGGAGCAGTACAATCATCTGGGATAAGACCTGATAAGATACACACCTTTTATAACAATGCACAAATTAATGTATGCTGTGAAACTATACCAAAGTGGCAAATTTTATTGGCCACAGCTCCAAATTTTACACACAGTTCTTCATTAAAGATAACTCAACTATTACATTATTGGTGATGGATTCTTGAAGAAAAGGTTTCTAAAGTTCCTCTTAAAGGACCAACTATCTTTACAGATGCATCCAAACATAACATTTGTGCTGTATACTCTCATGACTTAGCTATAAAGAGAGTAGTCAGAACTCCTTTTCAGTCCATTCAACAGAATGAATTGTATGCAATCATGCTAGCTCTTACTTATTATCCAGGAGATGTAAATATAATATCTGATTTGGCCTATTCAGTATGTGTGGTACAAAGAATTGCCACAGCCCAAATAAAATTTGTAACTTCCAATATATATCAGCTCTTTAAGGAACTTCAAGAGCAAGTGAGAAAGCATTCAGGTAAGATTTATATCTTGCATGTCCACTCTCATAGTGGACTTTCAGGTCCTGTTTTTGATGGTAATCAAAGGCAGATAGCCTCTTAACCATGTTGGCTAATATTCCTTTATTTCAGGAAGCCCAAGAATCTCATTCTAAATTTCATCAGGCTGCTTGAGCTTTATGTACAATTTGGGATAACAAGAGAGGAAGCTTGGAGCATAGTAAAAGCCTGTACAGCTTGCCTTCCTTTCCATGCTCCTACACTCCCTCCAGGGAAGAACCCTTGTGGTTTGAGATGCAATGAAATTTGGCAAATGGATGTGACCCATTTTAAATCTTTTGGTCGTCTGTCTTTTATCCATGTTGTAGTAGATACCTTTTCTGGATTCACCTTTACAATAGCAGCAGCAAAAGAGACAGCCTGAGTGGTTACTGAATTACTTATATAAGCTTTTGCAATCATGGGTGTGCCACAAGTAATAAAAACAGATAATAGACCTGCATATACTTCTAAATATTTTGAACACTTTTGTGCATAGTATAAGATTTTACACACCACTGGTATACCCTTTAATCCTTAAGGACAGGCAATAGTAGAAAGGAGAAACAGACGCATCAACACTTCTTCAAAAACAAAAGAAAGGGGAGCCATAGGTAACCTTAGAGAAAATTAACTTCTTGACTTTTGACAAAGATGCATTAGCTCTGGCAGGTTTTATAACCCATTGGAAGGCAGTGTCCAGTGTGAGCAGCTCCACTATTTTTAGATAATCACTAGGTGATGTGGAGAGATCTAGAAAGTGGTGAATAGAAGGGCCAGATAGGTTAACTACTTGGGGGAGAGGGTTAGCTTATATCTCTACAGATGGAGAAGAAATTAGATGGGTGCCAATGAGCCGTATTCACCTTGTCCATTAGAGAGAGAGAGACAGAGAAGTCCCTTGAAACAAAGAAAAACACCCAAGAAGCATCGTGTGGTTCCATGGCTGACTGTGCCCACCACTGAAAGAGTATCGTGGTTATGGCAATCAACTCATGAATATCAAAAATTGTTGATGAGACTGCTGCAGGACTTCAAAACCTTCAGGAGTCATTGGATTCCCTGACACATGAAGTAATGGACAATAAATTGGTGTTGGACTATCTCCTAGCTGCTGAAGGAGGAGTATGTGTGATTGTTATTTATATACCCTCCTTCTAGGACTTACGGACATATATAATTCCTCATATTGATTCATATTTTTTGTTACATCACTACCGTCTGTGTTATATTACTATGCGCTTGTATAATACCCCCCATGCTGATGGATTTATGTATATCTGTTTCAAGTAAGACCCTTCAGCCCAGAGGAAACCTGCTAAAAATATCTGGTTTTGTATTCTCACCTCCCTGAGAAGTCAGGGAGGGCATAATTACTTCTTTTTTGGTGTTTTCACCTCTGTTCCTGAGAAGTCAGGGAGGGAGTGATTACCTGTGTTCTAAAACAAAAGAAATAAGGAGATGTAGTGAGCTGGAATTCTGGAGAAATATACTTGAAACAAGGTGTTAACATAGTGGAACTAATGAGATAATGGTTCTCTATATCACATATACTTAGTATGGATGTAATGGTTCTCTAAGTTCACACATAATCAGTATGCTGTAATGATGTAATTACAATATGGTATATAAAGGCTAAGAAGGACTGGAAGATAGACATTCTATTTTTGACCAGCTTCATGGTAGCTGTCCTGCCTCCTGCACTCCTGCACTAAGATCAAGGTTGGTCTGGAGGTCCTCCAGAAAGCTAGCCTGAACATTACAATGTTGGAAGAGAAAAATCAGAGCAAAGGGGAAAAACTATGGGAATGATTAAAAAAAAAAAGAAATCAACATAGTATGTGCTGATTTACATATGGTATTCTTACTTCTTTTTTCTAGTAAATTTATTTATTTTAATGCACATTATTTAGTAAGTTATGTTTGTAGAAAAATATCTGAGACGAAAGAAAAAATTGATAAGAGATTAAAAAAAAAGTGAACATAGCATGTGTTGATTTACATAAAGTCTCCTTAATTTTCTGCATGCAGACAGCATTTTCTGTCCAAGATCTATTGGGATTGCTGTGGATCACTGAACCACTAAGAAGAACTAAATCTTTTATAGTAAATCATTGCACATTCTTGCTATAATTGAGTACAATGTATTCCTGTTCTTGTTTCATCCAGCATCATTTCATGTAAATCTTTCTAGACCTTTCTAAAACCAATTTGTTCATCATTTTTCATAGAATAATTCCTTTACCTTCATATACCACAATTTGTTCAGCCATTACTCATTTGATGAGCATCGCTCATTTTCCAATTCTTTGTTACTACAAAAAGGCTGCTACAGACATGTTTGCGCTATAAACATTTTTGCACATATGGGTTCTTTTTCCTTCTTAATGATTTCCTTGGAATACAGCTCCATATGCCCAGTTATATAGCCCTTTGGAAAGATCCCAAATTGTTCCCTAGCTGTTAATACAGAGAGAATTTAATGACTGATTTCAATAGTTATTGTTATTTGTCTTACATTTCTTAAATATATTCATTTATTAACTATTTTCTTTAAAATTTTGAGTTCTAAATCCCTTCCTTTCTCCCTCTTCTCTCTTTACATGAGATGATAAACAATCCGATTTAAGTTATATGAGTGCAATTACATTTAATTGTTCTGTGTGTGTATTTGTCTATGTAATGTATGTAGCCAAAATACAACCTGCCAATGACATGCAAGAAAATCACAATGAAAATTCAACACACCAATTACATGACAAGAAAACCAAGTCACTATTTTTCATCAGAGTTGTTGATCATTGTGTTGCTGAGAATAGCAACATCATTCAGATTATTATTATATTATATATTATATTATATTATATTATATTGCTGTTATTTTGTAAATAGTACATTTCACTTTGCATCATCCCATGGAAGTTTTTCCAGGTGTTTCTGAGAATATCCTGCTCACTGTTTCGTGTAGGACAATATTATTCCATCATAACCATATAACAAAATTTATTTAATTATTCCCCAATTGATGGTCATCCTCTCAGTTTCCAATTCATTGCTGAGGGAAAAGAGCTGCTATAAATATTTTTGTACATATAGGTGCTTTTTCTTTAAAGAAAAATCCCTTTTTGGATGTATGCCAATTAATCTTACTCTTAAGTCAAAGGGTTTTTTAGTCCTTTATGCATAGTTCCAAAATTCTTGAAATAAATTTGAATCAGTTCACAGCTCCATCAACAGTACCTCTATGTCTCATTTCCCCAGATTCCTTCAACATTTGTAATTTTCCTTTTCTGATTTGGTAAGAAATCTAATAGGCAAGAAGTAAGACCTCAGAATTATTTTCTTCTCCAATCAAAAGTAAGATTAAAATACTTTATATGGGTATACACAACTTTTATTGCTTCATCTGAAAACTTCAAATCTTTTATCATTTATCAAGTGTGGAATGGAGGTACATGGAACCTACACGAAAATTTATCATGTGTTAGGGTATAAAAACCTCACAATCAAATGAGGAAAGGCAAGAATATTTAAATGCATCCTTTTCAGATAATGATGCAATAAAAATTACATGGAATACAGACCAAAAGTTAATTGGAAACTAAATAATATTATCCTAAAGAATGAGTGGGAAATAACAAAACATAAAAATAATTGATAATTTCATCCAAGAGAATGACAATAATCAGACATGTCAACATTTATGGGATGCAGCCAAAATAGTAAGAAGCAGGAAATTTTATATCTTTCAATGCTAACATGAATAAAATAGAGAAAGAGAAGATCAATGAACTGGACATGTAACTAAGAAACCTAGAAAAAGAACAAATTAAAAATCCTCAATTAAATACCAAATTTGAAATTCTGAAAATAATGTTATTTTTTTCAAGTCAGAGCATCAGAAAGACCTAGATGCCAAGTCTCCTCCAACTCTTAAATCTCTTTCCTCATTCTTAATTTTTTATATGCAAAATATTTTGTACCAACAGAGAAATAAGATTGTTGTTTCTTAATTATACAGAAATAAATAAATGCTACTACCAGTGACCACTACTTTTTCAATAGGAAAGGAATATATCTACTTAACTTTATATCAAAATTCAACAAAAAAATTCTCAAAGTTTGCGTAATTTTTTTCACCTTTTAGAAACTGACAGCGTCCCCTAGGAGCAGAAATGCATTTTTCTCTTGCATTTCTCCTAATAACTAATAAGCTGCTCTTTTTACTTAACATTGATAGAAAGCCTAGACATGATGTTAAATATACAAGGACATAATATAAAAGTATATGAACTGGAGAAGCTTACATTCTATCAGGGAGACAGTATGAACACATAAAAATGTATGTAAAATATAATAAATAAACAAGAACATCAGGATTAAGAGACATTACTGGAGGCAATCAAAAGAGTATTTGAGCTAAGTTTAGAAGGAAAGTGTAGATTTTAAGGAGAGATGAGGAGGAAATGTATTCTAGACCTGGAGATAGCATGTACAAAAGTATAAAAATAGAAGTGGCATATAGGAAGGAAAACAGCTAGAGAGATGGTTAGTATGGCTAGACCTCATAACACTTCTACATGTATAATTATAATATAGTTGTTCCATGCTATCAGCATGGTATAAAATGCCAAAAATTCACTGGGCTTGACAGCCTGCTTCATTAACATCAGAAGTCATGCCCAGTCATGCCTTTCTAGATGATAGATCACAGGCTATTTTCATGTGAAGTGAGAAGCATATCAAATAATCTGACAATATCTTGGAGCAATAGTTTAGAAAGCATGGATTTTGATCCTGGTCTACCAAAAATGAATAGCTGGTTGAAATGTGAGGAAAAAAAGCTAAACAGAATTGTGATATGTTATAGATGGGGGGAAATTTATATCTGACTGAATTCAGTCAAACTAATCTCAACATAAACACATGGCCTCACTTAAGATTATAGACATAGGTCCAGAAGAGAATGTTATACCAGATGTTGAGAATTGGGTTGGGGATGTCTGACAATAAGATTGAGTACTATTGTTATTAACGAAGTGTGTTTCTGATTTAAAATGTGAGGTTTCTTGGACACATGATATTCTTACTAATTAGATACTAAAACCGGTAGGAAAAAAGGGGTCTGTGTTAAAATTCTCACTGGAATTAGCTAATATAATATGGGCACATTTTAAACTTTCTATTTATGGATTCTGAGCATTTTATGAAGTACTTATTCATTGTCCAATAATACACCAAAATAATTGAAATAAGATGGTGATGAGATAGTCACAATTCTCAATAAAATGCTTGCATTTTATTTTCTGACATTTGTTCTTAACTCTTTTTAAAAAATTAGAATAGTCAGGTAGTCAGAAACTCTCAGGACCAAGTATCTTGTCAGATACACAATACGTCATTAATAAATGCTTACTGATTAATTATGAATTGATAAAGAGTGATGATGCAGAGACCTTATTAGTAAATCAGCTGAATATACCAGCATAGACAAGATGCTTTCCTTTGAAATCTTAGATTCCCTAGGGTATTAGAAACCATGAAGGTTTTTGTTGTTGTTTTTGTTATTTACCAATTATCTTTACCACTATTTTCCCTTTACTATTCTCCTAATTTTGAGAGTCTGGCTTGAATTGTGAAAAATCTTAATAATTTACCTCACTCTCCAATTAAAGTGTTTCTGATCCTTGTTGCACACAATTGTCACATAATCATGGGGGAAAGTACAAATAAAGGAAATTGTAAGATGACTATTTTCATTTCAATACATATAGAAATACTTTCATTTCAATCTACTTAAGTCCATCTATTAGAACTGCATTCCAAATTTTCTATTTTCACCTATGAATGGCTGTTCCCCATCTCTGTAATCATTTCCTAAACCAGATTTTTAAATCCAGGGGAAAGTTCATACTTACCCATTGGTTATATGATTCAGTGGATAAATGAGCCAGGAATAAACAAAACCAATGTCAGATCACTACTAGACCACATAAATATTGTGCTCAACTCTAGTTGACAAATTTTTAGATAAGATTGGCAAGTTAATAAGGATCTAGACAGTAGCAGCTAGAAAAGTGATATGGTTAGAAATCACGTTATTTGAGTTACAGTAAAAGAAACTGAACTATTTGGGCTGCAAAAAGAAACTCTTTTGTCTTTCTATTATTTCAAGCATAAAAAGCTTTGGTTTTTAAAACATAGCATTCCTAAGTTTGTTTGTTTTTGTTGTTAAATATAGCCTAATCCGCTCCTTACTTCCAGTCTTCTTAGATCTTTCTTCCCTCCACTTATTCCCCATTCTTTAATTTTATATTTCAATGATACTGGCCTTCTTACTACACTTTGAATATAATACTTAATCTCCCAATTTAATACATTTTTAAATTAATTATCCCTTCTTGCCTAGGCTTCTCGCTTCTAATATTCATATTCTGGTAGTCCCAGTTAAAATCACTTTCTTATCCCCATCAATTCAATGCTTTTTTCCACTGAGATGATCTTTTATTTATAACTTCTTTGTACATTGTTATTTCCACATTGTCTGCCTTATTAGAATGTGAGGTCATTTACAATTTAAACTGTCTTTTACCTTTCTTTGTAACCCAGGACTCAGCACATTGTTTTACATGACATGTAGTGGGCCAATAATAAATGCTTTTGATTTTATAAAAGAATGTGTGTGTGTGTGTGTGTGTGTGTGTGTGTATCTTGTCCAAACAAATAAAACATGAGCTGTTAAAGTGAAAGGACTATATTATTTTTGATTTTATGTCACATTGAAAAGTGCAAGTGCCTAGAGTAGGGTAGGTGCTTAACAAATATTTATTAATTCACAGTTTTAAAGACAAAGCTAAACAATTGGAAAACTATGAATTGCTGATGGGTAAGCCAGGCTAATGTAATAAAAATGACAAGTCTACCTAAATTAATCTACTTGTTCAATACCATACCAATCAAATGCTCAAAAAATATTTCATAGAACTAGAAAAATAATAACAAAATTCATCAGGAAAAACAAAAAGGGAATAAATGAAAAAATATATAAGGGATGGTGGCCTATCAGTTCCAGACTTAAAACTCTATTATAAAGTAGCGGTTATCAAAACCATATAGTACTAGAACACATATTATGTTCACTTTTTTTCCTTTTTTTCTCTCCCATGGTTTTTCCCTTTTGTTTTGATTTTCTTTCCCAATGTGATTCATAAAGCAATGTGTATTAAAATCAATTAATTAATAAATTAGAAAAAAAAACCATGGTACTAAGAAATACAATGGTGGATCAGTAAAATAAGTTAGATACACATGACAAAGTAATCAATGATTATAGTAATCCAGTATTTCATAAACTCTTAAACTCCAGCTTCTGGAATAAGAACTCACTATTTCACTCACACACACACACACACACACACACACACTCTCACATACACACACACACAAATTACTGGAAAAACTGAAAATTAATTTGCCAGAAATTCAAGATAGACCTACATCTCAAACCTCATACAAAACGAAGTTCAAAATGGTCATTACTATAAAAGCAAATTAGGAGAATAAGGGATAATGTATCTTTGAGATATTTGAAGAAGAGAGGAATTAATTTATGACCAAAGAAGAATTAGAGGCTATTATAAAATTCAAAATGGACAACTTTGATTACATTAAATTACAAAGTTCAAAACTAACATGGAGAAGATTAAAAGGTAAATAAAAAGCTGGGGAAAATTTAAAGGCCTCATTTCTAAAATATATAGAGAACTGTATCAAACTTATAAAACTACAAGTCACTCCCCAATTGATAAATGGCAAAATGATATGAACAGACAATTTTTAGATGAAATAATGAAAGCCATCTACAATCACATGAAAAATGTTCTAAATTACTATTGATTTATACCTCTCAGATTGGCTAAAATGATAAGAATAGATAATGATAAATGTTGGAGGGGATATGGGAAAACTAGGTCATTAATATATTGTTGATGGAGTTGTGAAATGATCCAACCATTCTGGGAGAGCAACTCATAAGTATGCCCAAAGACCTATGAAACTGCATACTTTATGATCCTGTAATACCACTACTGGGTCTGTATCCCAAGGAAATCATAAAGGAGGGAAAAGGACCCACATTTGAAAAAAAAAATGTTTGTGGCAGTTTTTTTTTTAATGGTGGCTAAGAATTGGAAAATGAGTAGATGTCTATTAATTGAGGAATAGCTGAATAAATTATGATATGTGAAAGTAATGTAATATTATTCTTGCATATAAAATTATTAACAGGCTGGTTTTAGAAAGATCTGGAAAACTTTATATGAACTAACACTGAACAAAACAAGCAAAACCTAAAAACAGCAGTGTACACAGCAATAGCAACATTATGTGTTTGATTATCAACTATAATGGACTTGCTTCTTCTTAGCCATTCATTGATCCAAGGCAATATCAATTAACTTTGAATGGCAAACATCATCCCAATACAGAGAGAAAACTATGGATACTTCATGTAAATCAAGACATGCTATATTCACATTTTTTCTTTTTCTTCTGTTTTTTGTTTCACAGTTTTTCCTTTTTGTTCTGAATTTTCTCTGCCAACATGATTCATAAGGAAATATGTTAAAGGAAAAAAAAGAGTGTATGTGTATAACGAAAAAAATGCTGTTTTTAAACATATATCTGGGGAAAATAAAAGTAATAAAATTCTTTTGAAAGGAAAACATATACAGCCTTGGAACCCTCTACAGCCATCTTCAAAAGTCATTTAGTCTTACAACTATGAATGCAGAGATTCACATATAGAAAAGAAGCATATAGAAGAGGGAACAGACTGGATAGGTTTAAAGAATGGTGAAAATTATTTTCCTTGAATACCTTCTCGTAGTGAGGGAGCTGTGTTCAAATTCATAATAGGACTGTAACTATCAAGGCATACTATGAGTCACTGGGGAAAATTGGATTCATTGTGGAAGAGAGGAGAATTGAAATGTTGGAATACATTTTCTAAAACTCAATAGAGGGAAAATGAAGGAACTTTGGATGTAGGAACTGACTTTAGGAATCTATATTTGTTGTGCTCACAGTTGGGGGAATCTTATTTCCAAAGCTGAATTGTTAAATTAAATGAGAATTCTTAAAATTATGAACTACTAAATAACATTTTATCTATAAAAGTGAATGTTCTTGTCTGCTATATCTCCCTTCCCTATTCTCCCTTCAAATAATTGTTTCAGTTTGCATTTCATGAAGAAATGCCTTTTCACATTTCCATTACTTCTCCAGCAAGAATACCTATGGCCCTCCTTCAGTCAATACCATTATACATGGATTAGAATGAAAATCTGCATCTAGATTTATGGGTTATCACTCAAATTAAAAGGGAAAATAAAAGCATCACTATTGAAATTTCACTTTTTTCAAAGTTTCTAATGATGCCCATACCCTCCCCCCTTTTATTATCTTGCATTCTCAGAAGGAACAGATGGTTAAGTAATCAACTAGGTGTGAAAATATGCAACAACATCATTTCACACATCTAAGATAAGGAGAAGACTGTTCTGAGTGCCTAAAGATTCAGAGAAATTAGGAGGATGGAGAAGGCTTGTTTGGCTTTTTGGTTTGTTTTTATAAGAATATTTCAAGTTTAATTATTTGGGTTAAAAATGTTACAAAGGAATATATGAGAATTGTGCAACTTGATGAAATAAATGTGTCATGTGTTGTTCAAGGAACAAACAGGATACTTACTATATATTTTTTTTACTTTATAAGCTAAAACATAGATTTAAATTATCAAAGGAATCACACATTGAGGATGCCTTAATTCCATGATGCCAAAGCAACAATTTAGAACAAAAGTAGTCAGTTACTTGGTACTGTGAAAATACAAATCTGATTGATTGGCTCTATTATAGTTCCCTCTTATACTTTTCCCCTTCCCCTCCTCCTCTTACCTTATTACTTCCTTTCTTCATTCCCTAATCAAGAAGCTTCATTAGCTCCTTATTACCTATAAGAGCAAATACAAATTCTTCTGACATTTAACGTCCTTCACATCTTATCCAGACAAACTTTCCAAATTGGCTTATCCTTTACTCCCCTTATACTCATCGTATTTCTTTTTTCTAAAATAGGTTTATTTAGGTATTTTATTATGTGTTATTTATTTGATATTTAATATTTTATTTTCCACAGTTACAAGTACATTTTTAAAACATTTTTTGTTTTTTTTTTAAACACTGAGTTCTGTGTTATTTCCCCACACCACCACCATTAAGAAAGTACATGTGAAATTATGTAAAACAGTTACATAAAGTGATGTTGTGAAAGAAAACATAGATTCCTTCACCTCCAAAAAATAAAACCCTCACAAAATAAAGGGGAAAAAGTATGGTTCAGTCTGTATTCAGCCACAATCAGTTCTTTCTCTGAGTATGGATAGCATTTTTCATCATAAAATATTCAAAGTAAATTTAGATCACTGTATGTCTGAGAATAGCAGTCATTCACAACACAGTACATTTCACTTTTCATGAGCTCATAGAGGAGTTTCCAGGTTTTACTGAATGTATCCTGCCCATCATTTTTATAGAACAATAACATTCAATCATAATCATACAATTTATTCAGCCATTGCCCATTGATGGGCATTCCTTCAATTTTCAGTTTTTTGCTTTGAGAAAAGAGCTGCTATAAATATTTTTGTAATGTTTACACACATACACACACACACATACGCAGGCGTGTGCATGCATGTTTTTCCTTTTTAAAAAAAAATCTCATTTTGCATACATGCCTAATAATATATTGTTAGGTCAAAGGGTATGTATGATTTTATAGCCCTTTGGGCATAGCTTCAATTGCTCTACAAAATATTTGAAGATATTCTCCTCCATACCACCATATTTTGGAAAAGTAGTATGGGAGAACACAACCACAGATACTGTTTTTTAGACATAATGCATATAGAAAATTGAACCAAATTTATCAAAATAAGAACAATTTCCCAATTGACAAATAATCAAAAGGCTCTTATTTTTATAAATTTGACTCATATGTAAGAGAGTGTCTCTAGGTGTTGTGTTCTCCTCTTTTCTAAAATATGATGGTTCTCTCTGGGAGCAGGTTTCTTGGGGAGGTTTTCTGGAGGCAGCCTTCGTTTCAGTTCAGATCAATAATCACCTCAAATACAGGCAGGCATTAAAATCCAATCTTTTATTCTTCCTCTGCCAACTTCAGCCTCTCCTCTTCTGAATCTTTTGTTCTGCCCGACTGCAATCTCTGGATTTTCAATCTCACCAACTGACTTCTCACTTGTGAATCTCCCAAAGTCTCCTCACTGACTTGTGGCTCTCAATATCTCCAACTGACCCTCACTGAGACTGAGAGCTTCTTATATATGAACTCTTAAAGGTGTGAACCCAAAGGTTGACTCCTCCTCTGAGAGAGTGGGATTGTGGGAGATGTAAACTTGGATAACTCATACTGAATCCTGAAATCTCCCAAACTTGTGAACTAATGAGTGAGTTAATGTGTGAACTCTCAAAGGTGTAAACATAAGCATGTTTCTATCAATTCTAGAGACAACACCTTATAAGGATTTGCTCTAATGTGTGAACCCATTACATAAGCAATGTTTCTATCAACTTTAGTGACTTAACACCTTGTAAGGACTCTAACAAGGTGTTAAGAAGGCACTGTTTATTTCTGTCTATGCTATATCATCAAAATAAAAATTTTGAAACTCATTTCATATATTCATAATATTATGCATAACATTCATAATATTCATTGGTTAAATTGTAATGAGGTGTTAGTTGTTGTCAGTTAACAGGAGGGAGAACATCAGAATGTAAGCTTGAACTGAGAACATTGGATATGATATCTGTAATTTTAAGGGTACCTCTAGATCTTTCAGCAGGAAATGTAGCCTGAATGACTGATAAGAGTAAGGCTCACTCACTCACTCATCCTCTCCTTTCCCTTTCTGCTTTCTTGTAAAAGCTTTTTCTTGCTTCTTTTTAATGGGAGATAATTTACATCATTCCATTTCTATTTTTTCCTTTATCCCAGTACATTTTAAACTTTATCATTTAAAAAATATTATCAATTTATGTTCAACTCACACTTGTGCCATCTGTCCATATATACTCCTTCTAACTGCCATAATAATGAGAATGTTCTAATAAGTTAAAAGTATCATTCTTTCATATAGAAATGTTAACAGATAAACTTTATTAAATCCCTTATGGAATCACTTTCCTGATTACCTCCTTATAAATCTCCAAAGTCCTGTGTCTGAAAAACAGATTTTCAATTCAACCCCGGTCTTTTTTTTTTTTTTATCACAAATGCTTGAAAAACCTCTATCTCATTAAATAGCC
The DNA here is from genome assembly GCF_902635505.1 of Sarcophilus harrisii. NCBI lineage: Eukaryota > Metazoa > Chordata > Mammalia > Dasyuromorphia > Dasyuridae > Sarcophilus > Sarcophilus harrisii. Next base: position 135,042,622 of record NC_045430.1, on the reverse strand, counting down.
ACTAACTTTTCTAATATTCTGTTTACCTCCTTAACTTCTTTTATATTTATTTTGTGGCTTGATTTACTTATTTCTGAAAGCACAAGATTGAGATCCCCTCCTAGTACAATTTTGCTGTCTATTTCTTCTTGCAGCTCTTTTAACTTCTCCTCTAGGAATTTGGATGCTATACCATTTGGTGCATATATGTTTAGTATTGATATTGTTTCATTATCTATGGTACCCTTTAGCAAGATATAGTTTCCTTTCCTATATCTTTTAATTAGATCTATTTTTGCTCTTTCATTGAGCTGAGATCAGGATCAGGCTTGTAGAGAAGGAAAAAATTTGTGACCAAAGATGAACTAGAGACCATTACTGATCACAAAATAGAAAATTTTGATTATATCAAATTAAAAAGCCTTTGTACAAACAAAACTAATGCAAACAAGATTAGAAGGGAAGCACCAAACTGTGAAAACATCTTCACAGTTAAAGGTTCTGATAAAGGCCTCATTTCCAAAATATATAGAGAATTGATGCTAATTTTTAAGAAATCAAGCCATTCTCCAATTGATAAATGGTCAATGGATATGAACAGACAATTTTCAGATGATGAAATTGAAACTATTACCACTCATATGAAAGAGTGTTCCAAATCACTATTGATCAGAGAAATGTAAATTAAGACAACTCTGAGATACCACTACACACCTGTCAGATTGGCTAAGATGACAGGAAAAAATAATGATGAATGTTGGAGGGGCTGCAGGAAAACTGGGACATATGCATTGTTGGTGCAGTTGTGAACGAATCCAACCATTCTGGAGAACAATCTGGAATTACGCCCAAAAAGTTACCAAACTGTACATACCCTTTGATCCAGCAGTGCTACTACTGGGCTTATACCCCAAAGAGATACTAAATAAGGGAAAGGGACCTGTATGTGCCAAAATGTTTGTGGCAGCCCTGTTTGTAGTGTCTAAAAACTGGAAAATGAATGGATGCCCATCAATTGAAGAATGGTTGGGTAAATTGTGGTATATGAATGTTATGGAATATTATTGTTCTGTAAGAAATGACCAGCAGGATGAGTACAGAGAGGATTGGTGAGACTTACATGAGCTGATGCTAAGTGAAATGAGCAGAACCAGGAGATCATTATATACTTCAATAATGATACTGTATAAAGATGTATTCTGATGGAAGTGGATTTCCGCTTTGAACTCAGTTTCAATTGATCAGTGATGGACAGAAGCAGCTACACCCAAAAAAAGAACACTGGGAAATGAATGTAAACTGTTTGCATTTTTGTTTTTCTTCCTGGGTTATTTCTACCTTCTGAATCCAATTCTCCCTGTGCAACAAGAGAACTGTTTGGTTCTGCACACATATATTGTATCTAGGATATACTGCAACATATGTACATATATAGGACTGCTTGCCATCTCGGGGAGGGGGTGGAGAGAAGGAGGGGAAAAATTGGAACAGAAGTGAGTGCAAGGGATAATGTTGTAAAAAATTACCCTGGCATGGATTCTGTCAATAAAAAAGTTATTATAATAAAAAAAATCAGTGGAATAAAATAAAAAATAAAAATAAAGTAACTACCAATAGGGAAAATCACGAACTCTGTGAGCAAAACTACAAAACACTTCCACACAAATAAAGTCTGATCTAACCAATTGGAAAAATATTAAATGCTCTTGGATAGGGTGAGCAAATATAATAAAGATGACAATAATAACTAAACTAATCTATTTATTTAGCGCTATACCAATCAGACTCCCAAAAAACTATTTTGATGACCTAGAAAAAATAGCAATAAAGTTCATATGGAAAAACAAAAGGTCAAGAATTTCAAGGGAACTAATGAAAAGAAATCAAATGAAGGTGGCCTAGCTGTACCAGATCTAAAATTATATTATAAAGCAGCGGTTACCAAAACCATTTGTTATTCACTAAGAAATAGACTAGTTAATCAGTGTAATAAGTTAGGTTCAAAGGACAAAATAGTCAATAACTTTAATAATCTAGTGTTTGACAAATCCAAAGACCCCAGCTTTTGGGATAAGAACTCACTGTTTGACAAAAACTGCTGTGAAAATTGGAAATTAGTATGGCAGAAACTAGGTATTGATCCACACTTCACACTGTACACCAAGATTAGGTCAAAATGGGTTCATGACCTAGGCATAAAGAATGAGATTATAAATAAATTAGAAGAACATAGCATAGTTTACCTCTCAGACCTGTGGAAGAGGAAGGAATTTATGACTAAAGAAGAACTAGAGATCAATATTGATCACAAAATAGAAAATTTTAATTATATCAAATTGAAATTTTTTGTACAAACAAAACTAATGCAGACAAGATTAGAAGGGAAGCAATAAACTGAGAAAACATTTTTACAGTCAAAAGTTCTGATAAACACCGCATTTCCAAAATATATAGAGAATTGACTCTAATTTATAAGAAATCAAGTCATTCTCCAATTGATAAATGGTCAAAAAATATGAATAGACAATTCTCAGATGAAGAAATTGAAACTATTTCTAACCATATGAAAAGATGCTCCTAGTCATTATTAATCAAAGAAATGCAAATTAAGACAATTCTAAGATACTACTATACACCTGTAAGATTGGCTAGAATGATAAGAAAAAATAATGCGAAATGTTGGAGGGGATGTGGGGGAAACAGGGACACTGATACATTGTTGGTGGAATTATGAATACATCCAGCCATTCTGGAGAGTGATTTGGAACTTCAAAAAGTTAACAAACTGTGTATACCCTTTGATCCAGCAATGTTACTATTGGGCTTATATTCCAAAGAGATCTTAAAGGAGGGAAAGGGACCTGTATGTGCAAGAATGTTTGTGGCAACCCTCTCTGTAGTGACCAGAAACTGGAAACTGAGTGGATGCCCATCAATTGGAGAATGGCTGAATAAATTGTGGTATATGAATATTTAAAATATTTTCTGTAAAAATGACCAACAAGATGATTTCAGAAAGGCCTGGAGAACTTACATGAACTTACATATAAATGGCAGGACCGGAGATCATTTTATATTTAAAACTACTATGGGATGATCAATTCTGATGGAATGGCCCTCTTCCCAAATGGGGCTAAATCAGTTCAACAGGCGTAAAATTAACCAGCTACCTGGTATGAATCACACCCAAAAGTCCCAATCCCTCTATTTTTTCTTTTCCAGTGTTTTTTTTTTTTTTCCTTTGGGTGTGCTGCTTCTTCCATCGATCAGGAAACTGAAATTAGGTCTCTTTTCAAAAAATCCCTTCCATCAGATTAAATCTTCATACAGTATCTTGTTACGATAAATGATCTCTTGGTTCTATTCATTTCATTTATCATCAGTTCATGTAATTCTCTCCAAGCTTCTTGTATTCATCTTGCTGGACATTTTTACAAAAATAACATTCATAACATTCATATACCACAATTTAAACCATTCTCCAATTGAAGGGCATCCGCTCAGTTTCCACTTCTGCCACTAAAACGGGGCTGCACAAACATTTGGCCAATACTGGTCCCCCCTTTATTCTTCTTGGGGTATAAGCCCAGTAAAAACGCTGGATCAAAAGGGTATGCCGTTTGATAACTTTTGGGCATAATTCCGTTGCTCTCCAGAATGGTTGGATTCGTTCAAACTCCACCAACAGTGTTGTTATTTTTATCCCCTAAACTCATCTTATTTTTTCCTCATCTTAGCCAATCCGGGTGTAAATATTATCTCAAGGTTGTCTTACTTTGCATTTCCTATTAATAATGATTTGGAACCTCTTTCATTGGTGGTAATGTTTTCAATTTCATCATCTGAAAAATTTCTGTTCATATCCTTTGACCATTTATCAATTGGAGAATCTTGGTTTCTTAAAATTAGGTCGGTCTTATATTTTTGGAAAATTTATCAGAACCTTTCGTAAGATGTTTTCCCAATTTTTTGCTTCCCTTCTAATCTTATTTACATTAGTTTGTTTTTCAAACTTTTTAATTTGGTATAAAATTTTCTAGTGATCTAATGTCTAGTTGTCTTTAGTCAAATTTCTTCCGTCAGAGATTTATCTATGTTCCTCCAATTTGTTTATAATCTCGTTCTTTATTTAAATATGGACCCATTTTGATCTTATCTTGGTATCGGTTAAGTGTGGGTCCATCAATTTCTATCTTTTCCAGTTTCCCAGCGTTTTTGTCAAATAATAATTCTTATCCCAAAACGAGGTCTTTGGGTTTTCAAACACTAAACTATGTTGACTTTTTTATGGAACCTAACCTTTCCACTGATCAACTAATCTATTTCTTAAAATAAAAATGGTTTTGGTGACTGATCTTTTAATATGGATCTTAACCTTCACCTTCATTTAAATTTTTTGAGATTCTTGCCTTTTATTATTCCATATAGATTTTTGTTGTTATTTTTTAGATAAAAATATTTTTCTTGGAAGTCTGATTTCAGCCTAAATAAATAAATTTTAGGGAATATTTTCTTTATTATTTTTCGACCTATCCAGGAGCACTTGTTTTCCAATTGTTTAAACTGTTTATTTTGGGAAAGTTTTTTAATTTACTCTATAATTCCACTTTCCGGTAGATGATTCCCAAATTTTTATCTTGTCACAGTTTTCTGAATGGAATTTCCGTATCCGTTTGGTTTTTTGGGTGTATAAAATGCTGGGATTTATGGGGTTTATTTTATAACCTGCAACTTTGCTAAGTTATAGATTATTTCTAATCCTTTTCTAGAATCTCTAGGGGTTCTCTAAGTATACCATCATATCATCCAAAAGGATGATAGTTTGGTTTTCCCCCTCCTATTCTGTTCCTTTACTCTTTTCTCGACTCTTTTCCCTTCAGGTTTTCAAATCAATTTAATAATAATGGGCAGTGGGAACCTTGCTTCCTCCAGTCTTATAGGAAAGATTCCAGTTTTTTCCCCCATTGCATATAATCTTACTGGTGGTTTTAAATATATCTCCTGACTATTTTAAGAAAAAGTCCATTTTTCCTATACTCTCAAGTGTTTTATTAGAATGGATGTTGGATTTTTATCAAATGTTTTCTGCATCTATTGGGGATATATATGGTTTTTTTTTTGCTTTTTATAGTCAATTTACTAAGTTTTCTAATATTGAAAACCCTGCATTTTCCTGGTATAAATCCTACTTGATTAGTGTATTTCCTGTGGATGATTTTTGAATCTTTTGCTAATTTTTATTTAAGATTTTAGCATTGATATTCATTAGAGAATTGGTCTATAATTTTCTTTCTCTGTTTTCAGGCTACCTGGTTTAAATTCATTACCATGTCTGTTTTGTAAAAGGGTTTGGTGGGACTCCTTCAGTCCCTATTTTTTCAAATGTTTATTAGCATTGGTTAATTGTTCTTTAAATGTTTGGTAGAATTCAATTAAATCCATCTGGTCCTGGGGTTTTTTTTTAGGGATTGGTTAATAGCTTTTCTATTTCTTTTCTAAGATGGGACTGTTTAGGATATTTACTTCTTCCTCCTTTTAATCTGGGCAAGCTTTTTTTGAATATTCTTCCATTTCATTTAAAGTTGTCAATTTATTGCCATAAAGTTGGGCAAAGAATTCTAATTATTCTCTCATTTCCTCTTCATTGTGGAGTTCTCCCTTTTTTTTTAAGACTAACAATTTGATTTTCCTCTTTCCTTTTTAATCAGATTTACTAAGGGTTTGTCTATTGTGTTGGTTTTCATAGAACCAACTCTTGCTTTATTAATTAACTCAATGTTTTTTTACTTTCAATTTTATTGATCTCTCCCTTTTTATTTTAAATTTCAAGTATAGTGTTTGACTGGGGTTTTTAATTTGTTCCTTTTCTAGCATTTTTAGTTTTAAGAATTTTTTGACCTTCTCTTTCTCTACTTTATGCAAGTAAGCCTCTAGAATTGAAATTTCCCCTTATTACCACTTTGGCTGCATCCCCTTTTGATTGATGTCTCATTATTTATTTTCTTGGGGAGTTTTAATTATTCTATGATTTTTTTCTTAATCATTCTTTTAATGAAGTTTTTGTTTCCAATTATTTTTGGTCTACTTTCCCCCTGGCTTTTTTGAGTGTAATTTTTTATTCTCGTGGTCGAAAGGTGCTTCTTTTCTTTTGATTTGAGTTTGAGGTTTTTATGTCCTAATATAGGTTATTTTTGTATGGTTCCATGAACTGTGAAAAGTGTCTCCTTTCTTCTCCATTTTTCCAGGTCTATCATATCAACTTTTCTAGTATTCTTTTCCTCTTTGACTTTTTTCTTTTTATTTGTGTTGGGTTTTTTTCAGGTGGTTGAGATCCCTTTTTATAGTTTTCATCTATTTCTTCTTGACTCTCTTAATTTTCTTTAAAATTTAGATGCTCAATGGGCATATATTTTACTACTGATTTCTTCATTATTTATTGCCTTTGAAGATTAGTGCCCTTCCTTATCTCTTTTAATTGAAATTTGATCCCCCTCCATTTCTTTCTCTCAGATATAATGGTTTCCTTTTCTTTTGGGAGGATATGTACCCCCCTTTCCTTTTTCTGTACAATGTCCTTTCCCCTTAATTTTAGGGCAAGGTATAATTATGTTTTTTACATCTTTACACAAAATATAGTTCCCAAAGTTTTTTTTACTTTTTTAGTTTTCTTGAGTTCTATATTTGCAGATCAAACTTTTTTAAGTTCTGGTTTTCAAAAAAGGGTGAAATTCACTTTTTCTTTGACCATCTTCTTCCCTGGAAAAAGATGATTCTGGCTAGTAAATTATTTTGGTTTTAGTTCTTAGCCTTTTGGAATATCATACGGCCCTTCGATCTTTTAATTGGTTTGCTCTGTCGGGTGATCCTTATTGGGTTCCTTTATTTTGATTGGTTTTTCTGCCGCGGGTATTTTTTTCCTTTGTTTGGGGTTCTGGCTTTTTTATATTTCTTGGTGTTTTTGATTTTGGGATCCTTTCATGGGGTCAGGTCCTTTCAATGTCTTTTTCCCTCTTTTCTATGACTTCTGGGCAGTTCTCTTTGAAATTTCCTGGAAAATGTGGGCTCTTTTTCATCATTTTTCGGGGGTCAATATTCTCAGTTGTCTCTCCAGACCTGTTTTCCGGTCTGTTGTTTTCCCCGGAATTTCCATTTTTCTCCATTGTTTGGTTTTTTGGTCTTTTGACTGTTTTTGTCTCCTCGCGTCATTCAATTCCATTTGTTCTTTCTTATTTTCAATAAATTTTTCCTTTTTAATATTTTTTCTAATTAATTTTTTTCTATGGAATTTTTCCATTTTTTTTTATTCTTTGTGAGCTATTTTTCTTTTCGTTCACTAATCCTATTTTTGGTTTGTTTTCTTTATCCATTCTGTCTTTAAATGGTGGATGACTTTAGTTCTCTTGAAAGCCTCCCCTTTTTCCCCATTTTCTTCGCTCCTTGTGAGGGCCAATTTCTTCTATGGGACATCTGTTGAGGAACGATGGTCTCCTCCTTGGGGGCTTACCTGAAGATAATCTTTTTTAGTCTCCTCAGGTTTGGTCTGTTCTCTGTCTGTATAAAGCTTCAATCATTAAAGTCCTTTTAACTTTTTGCTCATTTTTGTCGAAAGAATCAGGACAAACTAAAAAAAAAAAAAAAAACCACAAATGGAATCTGCTTTTTTGGGGAGGGACAGTGGCTTCCCAGCTTCCTCTACAGCTGGGGCGCGCAGGCACCAAGGACTTGCTGGGCCTGGCTTGAGACTCTGGGGCGTGCTGGATGCTGTGGGGGAGGGGTGGTCAGTCCCAAGGAACTCCAGCTGTTTGGGGGTTGTATTTTCACCCCGGTGTTTTAAGCTTCTCTGCTGGGCTACTGACTTGCTGCCAGGGCAAAGTATCCAATCCTGAGTGAAGTTCTCCCCCCACAAGACGGCGAGAAACCCCTCGGTCTGCTCGCTGGAGCTGCCTGCCGACTCTCATCCACTGTCTGCCCTCAGCCTGTGGATCTAAAACCTTCCTGCCCTCGAGCAAAACAGAACTTTCCTGGCGAATCTCAAGGATGTCTTCTCTTGGTAACTGTTTGTGGTTTTTTTATCAGGCATTAATTCAGAGGCTTGTAGATGGATTCTGAGAAAATCGGGCTTACACGTTGGCCTCCTCGCCCCATTTGGTAGGTCCAATCCCCTATTTTTATCCACCTGCATTTTATTTACTTAAGGAATTTTTTTCAAAGTCCTATTCTTTTTGTACAGCAAAATAGCTGTATGGACATGTTATGTATCTTTAACATATTTAACAATATTGGTGTCCATCTATAGGGGTGGGCAGAAGGAGTAAAATTGGAACAAAGGTTTTGTTTCAGTGCAAAATTACCCCGTGTATATTTAAATAAAAAGCTAAAAAAAAAAGAGGAACTTCATGAAACTCTCCTCATTAAATTAACATGTTTAAAAATAGCACCCATACCATTTTACCTTTTATACCTATATCAAAGTTTTGTGGTGCCAGACAAGTGATGAAGTAACAGGTGTGGATACCCTTAATCACAATCCCTATACACAGGAGGCCAAGGCCATAGAGTTGTCTTTTCCTTGGAAGTAGTGGTGGGATTCAGCAGCCTGATGAGTATCTGAGCAGCCATGTAAAGAATCATATTCACCTCCTGATATAAGAAAGGGGCTAGGAAATGTTCCCTAAAAAATTGTTTGCTTACCTAATCATGACCTGATTGCTGTGGCAGACAAGAATTCCTTCCTGCAATTGAAACAAAAAATGTACAAAATTTTTTACAACAATGATTCCACTCACCATTGGTATATGGAATATATGCACACTTAGAGACAACATAAAGCCCAGTAGCCCCAAAAAAAGAACAATTCTTATGGAAGAACCTAGCATGTACTGGATGTAAATATTAGCTGTCATTGAAACAAGGCTGGCTTACAAAGGCTAATAAATCAGATTTGTTTTTTTTTTTTTCTGGAGTAGTGTCAGTGAAAAGGAACACCATGAAGCTAGCCTAGATTTTACAATCAAAATTAATCTAGTCAACAAGCTTTTCTACTTACTAAAAGGAGTAAATGACAGTCTCATGACAATATGACTGCCACTTCCAGAAAAATACCACATCACTACCATTATTGTTTATGCTCCAACCATAACAACCTTGATGAGGTCAAAGAAAAAAAAATTGAAAACCTGAAAACCCTATTCATCAATGTGCCAAAAGAGGACAAGCTTATAATTCTGGGTGACTTTTATGCAATAATAGGTTCAAAATATCCAACATTGAAGGATTGGAGTTGGAAATAGCATTAGCAAAAATAAATGATGCTTGCTTACTACTAAAGACTTTTATATCTCATGAACTTCTACTCACCAAAAGTGTCTTCAATTAACTGAAATGCAATGAAATTTTATGGATGAACCTTTGCAATATATATTGGCATCTAATAGACTATATGATTATAAGAAGAGACAAACAGGATGTGAGAGTAACAAAGGCAATGTGTAGTGTGGAACTCTGGACTGATCATAGATTTATCCTCCCCAAATCAAATGTTTGCATTCAACAAAAGCAGACATCCCAAGGAAAATGACTAAGAGAAAATGTCATCTGATTAGAACATTTCTCTGAGCAGGAACAGTGGTTTTTAACTTGGAGGGAAGGTTGAGCCAACATAGAAATGGCAACAATGGAGCTGAAAAGGAACAGAGCAGCTTTCAAAGATTTGCATTAACTCATCCAAGTCAGAACATTCATAAACATCCAGACTTCTTTCACAAAAATGATGGGAATATTAAGGAGCTACTAAATGAAGAATGAGAATTCCATAAGGTACAAGGAGGACAGTTCATCCATCTCTAAGAAAACAACATTTAATTACATCAAAAAAAAAAAAACCTACAAAGTTTGGAAAGATGCAGGATTTTTGCTTCAATAGGAAAGCAGATGAAATCCACTTTTTTTTGCTAACAACAATCCAAAGCAGATTCATGATGCCCTGCAGGGTATGTATGGACCAAAGACTTATGGTGTATGCCAATCATCTTAAATATTCAATGCTGATGGACCTATATCAATTAATGATTTCTAAAGCCAATATTTCTAATACAATGTTGAATAATAGTGTTAATAATGGGAATCCCCGATTCACTGCTGATTTGATTGGAAATGCTTTCAGTATTAAAAAATTATGCTTGCTATAGGTTGTTGATAGATACCACTTACTATTTTAAGGAAAGTTCCCTTTATCTTTATATTCTCTAGGGTTTTTTTTTAATAGGAGTGGGCATTGTATCGTGTCAAAAGCTTTTTCTGCATCTATTGAAATTATCATTTGATTTCTCTTGCTTTTGTTATTGATATAGTCAATTATGATTATAGTTTTCTAGATATTGAATCAGCCCTGCATTCCTGGTATAAATCCCACTTGGTCATAGTGTATTCTCCTGTTGATAAGCAACTGTAATCTCTTTGCTAAAATTTTACCTAAAATTTTTACATCAATATTCATTAGAGAGATTGGTCTAAGATTTTCTTTTCTGTCAGTACCATATTTGTGACATAGACAGAATTTGACAGTATTTCTTCTTTACCTATACTTATTTACCTATTGTAATACTTTACTAAGTAGTGGAATTAATTGTTCTTTGAATGTTTGGTAGAATTCATCTGACCTGGACATTTTTTCTTAGGGAGCATATTAATGATTTGTTCAATATCTTTTTCAAAAATGGGACTATTTAAGTATTTTATTTCCTCTTCTGTTAACGTGGGCAGTTTATATTTTTGTAAATATTCATCCATTTCAGTTACATTGTTTAGACTTGCTGCTATAGAGTTGGGCAAAATAGTTCCTAACTAGTGCTTTAATTTCTTTTCCTTTGGTGGTAACTTCACCCCTTTCATTTTTGATGCTGCTGATTAGTTTTTTTTTTCTTCCATTTTTTTCTGACCAAATTAACCAAAGATGAATCTAGTTTGTTAGTTTTTTTCATAAATCCAACTCTTAGTTTTGTTTATTAAATAGTTTTCTTAGTTTCTATTTTATTAATCTCTCCTTTGAGTTTCAAAATGTCCAAAATGATACTTAATTGGAGGTTTTTGATTCGTTCTTTTTCTAGTGTTTTTGGTTACATGCCTAATTTATTGATATCCTATTTCACTATTTTATTTATGTAGCTATTTAGATATATAAAATTTCCCCTAAGAACTGTTTTGGCTACCTCCCATAGGTTTTGGTATGTTGTCTCATTATTGTGATTTTCTTGGATGAAATTGGTGATTGTTTCTGTGACTTGTCATTTGATCTGCTCATTCTTTAGAATTAGATTATTTAATTTCCAATTGGTTTTTAGCCTATCTTTCCCTGGCCCTTTATTGAGCATGATTTTTATTGTATTGTGTTCTGAAAATGAAGCATTTGCTATTTCTGTCTTTTTGAATTTGATTGTGAAGTTTTTATGTCCCCAAACACGGCCAATTATTGTGTAGGTGTCATATACAGCTGAGGACCTGTACTCCTTTCTGTCCCTATGTAGTTTTCTCCAGAGGTCTATCATATCTAGATTTTCTAGGATGCTATTAACCTCCCAAGTTTCTTTCTTGTTTATTTTGTAATTAGATATGTTTGACTCTGAGAGGGGAAGTTTGAGATCCCCCTACATTTGATCCCCCTACATTTGATCTGCTCATTCTTTAGAATTAGATTATTTAATTTCCAATTGGTTTTTAGCCTATCTTTCCCTGGCCCTTTATTGAGCATGATTTTTATTGTATTGTGTTCTGAAAATGAAGCATTTGCTATTTCTGTCTTTTTGAATTTGATTGTGAAGTTTTTATGTCCTCAAACACGGCCAATTATTGTGTAGGTGTCATATACAGCTGAGGACCTGTACTCCTTTCTGTCCCTATGTAGTTTTCTCCAGAGGTCTATCATATCTAAATTTTCTAGGATGCTATTAACCTCCCAAGTTTCTTTCTTGTTTATTTTGTAATTAGATATGTTTGACTCTGAGAGGGGAAGTTTGAGATCCCCTACTGGAATAGTCTTGTTGTCTATTTTTTCCTGTAACTGGCTTAAAATTTTCTCTAGGAATTTGCCTGCTCTGCCACTTGTTGCATAAATATTTAGTATCATCACCACTTCATTAATTACAATACCCTTTATCTAGATGTAGATTTCCCTCCTTTTCTTTTTAATATCTATTTTTTACTTTTGCTTTATCTGAGATCAGAATTGCCACTCCTGCTTTTATTTTTTACTTCAGCTGCAGCATAATAAATTCTGTCCCAGCCTTTTACCTTTACTGTATATGCGTCTCTCTTTGTCAAATGTGTTTCTTGTAAACAACATATTGTAGAATTCTTCTTTTAACCCATTCTGCCATTTGTTTCCATTTTGTGGGAGAGTTCATCACATTCACATTAACAGTTATGATTTCCAGCTGTGTATTTTTCTCCATCCTATTTCTTTCCCTGTACTTGTGTTCTCTCTTTCCACCCTATGCTCAGTCATATGTTTTTTTAAACCCACCTTATCTCTTATCACCCCTCCCCTATTCTCTTAGTAGTGGTTTTTTTTTTTAAATCCATTTCACCCACTACTTTATCTTCTATCAACTCTTCCACTTTTCCCTTATCTTTTCCCCTAATGTTTCTTCCCTCCCTTCTATACTGTCCCTCTCTTTTCTTTTCCTTTTTCTCCTCCTATTTCTTTATAGGACTAAATAAATTTCTATATCCAACTGAATGATTAAATTATTTCTTCTTAAAGCCAAAATAGATGAGATCAAGTTTCAGACAATGTTCATCCTCCTCCCTTCATTCCCTCAATTATAATAAGTCTTTTGCACCTCTTCATGTGAACTAAATATCCCAATTACACCTCCCCTTTCCTTCTTTTCCAGCACAGACCTTTTTTCACTCCTTTATTTTTTTCTTTGATGGCATCACATCAGTTCATTTGGTCCATGTGATACCCCCTCTCATTCTGCCTTAGTGAGAAATATGTTTTAAGAGTTACAAATGTCATTTTCCCATCTAGAGATGTAAACAGTTTATCCTTTAAGTAATATATATTTTTCCTGTTTATCTTTCTAGACTTCTCTTGAGTCCTGTATTTTTAAATTAAATTTTCTATTTAGTTATGTTTTTTTTCATTAGAAATGATTGAAAGTCTCCCTCTCCTCCCCTGAAAGAAGATACTCAGTCTGGGTGGGTAGTAAATTCTAAATTGTAACCAAAGTACTTTGCGTGTCAGAATATGATATTCCAGGCCCTCCAATCATAGAAAATCCTTTATCATAGAAGCTGCCAAATCCTAGCTAATCCTAACTGTTGCTCCTTGATATTTGAATAGTTTTTGTCTGGCAGTTTACAGTATTTTTTCATTGAGAGTTTCACAACAATGTTTCTTGGGGTTTTCCTTGTGAAATCTCTTTCCAGAGGTGACTGATGGATTTTTTCAATGAGTATTTAGAATATTGGGTAGTTTTCCTTACTGATCTCTTGCAAAATGCTCTTTTTTTGGTAATTGCTTTAGGTAGGCCAACAATATTTAAATTTTCTTTTATGGATCTATTTCCTAGGTTGGTTGTTTTGCCAATGATCTATTTCACATTTTCTTCCATTCTTTCATTTGTTTTTGTTTGTTTGACTGATTCTTGCAGTCTCACAAAATCATTAACTTCCATTCACCCTGTCTAGTTTTTAATGTGTGATTCTCTTCAGTTATTTTTTGTATGTTTTCTTTTTTCCATTTGGTTTATTACACTGTCTAAGTTATTTTCTTCAGACAATTTTTCCCCTTCCTTTTCCAAATTGTTGACTCTCTCATGCATACCTCTTATAGTACTCTTTCAGATTTCTTCTGTGGACATTGTATCCTTCTCTGAGTTTGTGTTTTGGTCTGCCCTATCACTATAGTTGCTTCCTAAGTTCAAAGTTATTTTCTTTTTCTTGCTCATTTTTTCCCTGTTCTTTTGGTATTTCCTCTTTTTTCTTTTAAGGTGGGGCTCTGAATTTGGGGTAACGTTGTCATTGTCTCAAGCTACCTGTGCACCTCTGAGCCTTGGCTTTGAGCACAGGGGTCCCTTGTGTTTGTAAAGAGTATCTTTGACTGTTTTGTTCTTGAAACAATCTGGTTTTCCAGAGTTTACCTTCTGAACTGAAACTGAAATTTGCCCCACTGATTTGTTCCAGTATCAATCCAGGACTGAGGATCTTAGTTACTGATTTGCTGTGATTTAAGACCTCACCAGCTTTCCCAGAATCTATCAGCTCTGGACTCAACACCCTTTTCACTCAATTGAGAATGACTTTTCTTGAAGCTTTTTCAGTCTATCTTGAGCTGGAAAGTGGTTTCATTCCATCAGACTCTGTTCAGAAGCTTGGTTTCATATGGTTTTTGAGGGAAACTGGGAAAGCTTGAGCAGCTTCCTGACTTTACTCCGTCATCTTGGATCCACACACATTGATTAATGATAAAGATATGATCCTGGAGAAAGAGGTTAAACACTTCCATAATTTTCTCAATAGACCATCATCAATCAACACTAAAACCCTTGACCATTTGCTTCATTATGAAGTCATGACCTCCCTAATTGAAGTTCCAACTCCAACAGTTCCAAGTTCCTCCAACAATGCATTAGTGTCCCAGTTTTCCCAAGACCCTTCCAACATTTATCATTATCTTTTCCCATCATTGTAGCCAATCTGAGAGGTAGGAGGTGATACCTCAGAGATATTTTAATTTGCATTTCTATAATCAATAGTGTTTTAGGATATTTTCACATATGACTCTAGACTCTTTAATTTTTCATCTGAAAATTGTTTGCTCATATCTTTTGACATTTGATCAATCAGAAAATGAGTTGTATTCTTATAAATTTGACATAGTTCTTTATATATTTTAGAAGTAAAGTCTTTAACAGAAACACTGGCTATAATTTTTTTTCTATTTACTTCATTTTTTATCTTGTTTAGGCAAAAACTTTTTAATTTAATGTAATCAAAGTTGTCCATTTTGTATTTTATAAGGTTCTCTACTTCTTTGGGGCATTAATCCCTCCCTTCTCCAAAGATCTAATAAGTAAAGTATTTCTTCCTCGTCAATTTTTTATTTCCTCTTCTGTTAAATTAACTAACCCATAGTTATGCAAATATTCATCCATTAGACTTAGATTGTCAGATATATTGGCATACAACTGGGTAAAAATAGCTTCTAATTATTGCTTTAATTTATTTTTCATTGATAGTGAATTCACCCTTTTCATTTTAGATACTGGTAATTTCAATTTCTTCTTTCCTTTTTCTATTCCAATTTATCTATTTTGATGTTTTTTTCATAAAACTAATTTTAATTTTATTTATTAGTTCATAGTTTTCTTACTTTCAATTTTATTAATTTTGCCTCTGATTTTCAGAATTTCTAACTTAGTACTTAATTTTTTTTCTTTTCTTTTTATAGCTTTTATTTTTAGTTGCATGGTCAATTCATTGATCTCTTTTTTTTTTCTATTTTATTCATGTAAGCATTTAATTTTCCCTAAGAACTATTTTAGCTGTGTCTCATAAGTTTTAGTATGTTGTCTCATTATTGTCATTCTCTTGGAAGAAATTGTTGATCATTTCTGTGACTTGATGTTTGATCCACTCATTCTTTAGGAATGTACTATTTAGTTTCCAATTAATTTTTGTTCTATTTTTCAATGGTCCTTTATTACACCAAATTTATTATATCATAAAATAGATAGGATGCATTTAATATTTTTTTTCTTTTCTTCATTTGATTGTAAGCTTTTTATGCCCTAATGCATGGTAATTTTTGTGTAGGTGCTATATATCATGAAAAATGTGTATTACTTGCTTTTCCATTCAATTTTCTCCAGAGGTCTATAATATCAATTTTTTAAAAAAATTCTATTCACTTCCTTAATTTCTCTCTTATTTGTTGTAGTTAGATTTACCTAGATCTTAGAAAGGATTGGTGAATTTCCGAATTAGTATGGTTTTGCTTTCCGTGTTTTCCCACATCTCACTTAACTTCTCCTCTCAGAATTTGGATGCTATGCCACTTGTGGCACATAAATTAAGTATTGATATTATGTCATTATTTTTAGTAAGATGTAGTTTCCTTCCTTATCCCTTTTAATTAAATGTATTTTTTTTTCTGAGGCAATTGGGGCTAAGTGATTTGCCGAGAGTCACACAGTGAGGAAGTGTTTGAGGCCAGATTTGAACTTGGGTACTCCTGACATCAGGGCTGGTGCTCTATCTACTGCATCACCTAGCTGCCACAAGATGTACTTTTTTAACGTGGTCTAATACTGAGATCAATACCCTGATTTTTCTTTTTCTTCAGCTGAAGCATAATATATTTTCTCTGGATTTTTACCTTTATTCTATATGTATCTGTCTCTTTCAAATGTGTTGGAAACTATATTTTATTGGGTTCTAGCTTTTAGCTCACTCTATCTGCTTCCATTTTTGACATAGTTCATCTCATTCACATTTACAATGCTATTATTTTTTCTAGTGCTATAAAATAATTTATTGGGAGTTTGATTGGTACGACACTGAATAAGTAGATTAATTTAGGAAGAATTGTCATTTTTATATTAGAGTGATGTATGAGAACTTAATATCTTTCCAATTGACTAGATTTGAATTTATTTGTGTGGAAACTATTTTATAATTGGTCTCATTTGGTTGATTATGGTAATCATTTTCCTGATATTGAACCAGCCCTCCATTCCTGATATAAATCCTCCTTGGTCATGGTGTATTATCCTGATGATAACTTGTAATATACTTGCAAATATTTTATTTAAGATTTTTGCATCAATATTTATTAAGAAAATTGGTATATAGTTTTCTTTCTTGTTTTGACCCTATTTGGTTTAAGTATTAGCACTACATTTGCATTATAAAAGGAATTGGAAGAATGTCTTCTTTCTCTATTTTTCCAAATAGTTTTCATAGTATTACAATTAATTGTTCTTTGAATGAGTGTCCCCTTTTTTCAATTCAATGTCTTCAATGTATATGTAATATAGTCTTGTAAAATTTTGTAGAGATTGGAAAATTGTTATATGGAATATCTACCATTGACATTTTCTTTATTACTTTTTTGGGCATAATCATAAAGTCTGTGACAGAGTAACTGGACTTTTTAAAATACCTTGGTCATGACTCAACATATTTTTCAAAATCTGGTATAACCAAAGCAGTATCCTGTGTGACTCTGTACTCCAAAACTCTAAATATTATGCCTATTTAAATGCAACCAAAAATGAAATTAACCTTCTTGGATTTCATATCACATATTAATGGATATTGAACTTATGACTTGTTTACCAAATACATCTTCAATTTTATTTTTGCAAAGTATCATTTAACCATGGCTATCTCTTCTTATAATTGCAAAATTGAGGGTTTTTTTAATTCAAATATAAAACTGCCCATTTATTATTATTATTAAACTTTTAAATAAAATTTGTTTTACAGATCTTTTTAATCTTTCTGAGCACCAAACCATGTGATTTTATTCTATTTGTGTAACTGATAAGCATGTCATCTACAACTTTATCTCAGTCATTGATTTTTTTAAAAAAAGTCTTAAGTAGTTCCTTTCAAGAAGAGATTCCTGAGGAACTTCACTAGAGATATTCTTCCATATTAATATCCAACCATTAATAACTGTGCTTTGCATTCTACCACTGAACCAATCTTGAATACACCTAATTATAAAATAATCTGACCTAGAGCTTGCCATCCTTCTGATGAGAATAACATATAAGATTTTGCAAACATGTTTAACTGAAGTCTCAATATATCATGTCTACAGAATTCCACTTTTTACAGTATTTCAACTTAAAATGATCCTTTTTTAGCAGTTCAATGACCATAATTATGATAATACATACTAGAATTTTTCCAGAGATAGTATTTAAATTCACTTATCTCTTGAAATCTAACTACTAAACATGAATTTCACTACTGATTGTCTTTAAAGTTATCTTCATTTCTAGTGAATAGCTATTCTTAACACTATGACAGATTCCCTTGTCCTTTCAAATCTACCATATAATTCTTAAGGAGAGCTACCATTCAATCTTCCATTTCAGATGTCCTCATCTAATCACTTTTCTGTTTCAGTCATTTATGATGCCTGTACCATCACTAAAACTTTTCTGGGCAAGTGAATTTTTTTTTAATCTCATGCCCTCAATATTCAAGATATCAAGTAGCTTGTATAATGAATTAATCTTAACTTCATTGCAAAAAGAGAAAGCTTGAGCATTGTAATGGTGATTTTCTTGAGTCAGTCCCATCTCCCTTTTCCTCCTAATTCACAAGTCTAATAGGAATGTAGGGCATAATAGTAGATGAAAATTATGAAAAAGCTAGACTTTCATTGTCCTTCCCCATTAAACCTTTTTAATTTTAGCTCATTAAGTGGCAATCTATCCCACTTATGCACAAGGTAATACCAGTGATGGCAGTACATTGAGTAGGTACCCAACATATATTGCTGAGTACTGGAAATATGTAATGTTTGGAATGATGAGAATGCCAAGTAGGAGAAATAGCAGCAGAATAAGTCAGGGTTCCTAGGATCTAATCTGATTTTTTCCTGAACAGTGTAAACTTGAACAAATCATGTGAACTTTTTGAATCTCAGAACCATGGATTTTATACACAGAGGGAACTACTAAGATGATCTAATTCTATGTGATAATCTGTACATCTTTTTTATTTGTCATTTTATGATTAATGAGTTTTGTAGATTCCCAAATAATTTTTTTGCATTTTTTTGACAAAATCATGAACACATATTTTTAATTTAACAAGATTAAATATGTTTGTTGATTTCTTAGTTGAATCATTCTTGCATCCCTATAATAAATGCAACTTTAACACAGTTTTGGATATGTTTGGCAGTATGGTTTTATTTTTATTTTTTTAGTATGGTTTTACTTTAAAATTTTGGAATAAATACTTAATAATTAAATTAATCTCTAGTTTTCTTTCTGTTGTTCTTCCATGCTTTAGGTATAAACCCTATATTTATTTCATTAAAGATTTTAGTGAGATAGTTTCTCCATTTTAAAAATAACATGTGTAATATAATTGAAAGCCTTCTATATATCAAAAAGCATTTGTAAATATGTATGTATATAGAGACACATAAGTAAAAATATATGTGTATAGATGCATATGAATATATGCTGTATATCTAGCATACAACTTAAAGAAAAAACATTTTAGATGGACAGCAAGATCTACTGATTAGTATCTCATATTTTCTGAGTAAGCTACATAATCTTTTTTATGTTTGTTATCAGTTGCTTTTTCCTGTTAACTTGTTTCTCTAACTAGAGAATCTTTTCCTTGTTGGAGATAAAAGTCAATCTCTCCTCCAAGTTCTTACACTTCAAAAAAAAAAAAACTATAGGGATTTTGAGAGGTGGAGATGAGAAGGGAGTGCATTCTTGGCATAGGAGACAGTACAAAGGTGGAGACATGAGCGATTTAGTGCTATGTTTGAGAAATGAGAAAAAAAGCTTGAAAACCAGATTGAAACTTGGTTTGTAGGTTTTCAAAGGGCAAATAAAATTATTTATGTGCAATGGGAAAATACAAGTTTCCTCAGGACATTTAGGAATAAAACAAAAACTGTCCTTTTCCCCATGTATGCAAGCCTGTGTGTATGTATGTATGTATGTGTGTGTATGTAAATACATATAGACATATCTTAGAGATAATGTGGGCTCACTTCCTATAATGAGCGCTGCAATATATTCCAGAGCACTGCAATAAAATAAATATTGCAACGTCATTTGTTTTTTTTGGTTTAAAAACAGTATGTTGTAGCCTAAGTGTACATTAAAAATATTATGTCTAAAAAAGTATATATACCTAAATTTAAAATACTTTATTGCTTAAAAATGCTAACCATTGGGGCAACTAGGTGGTACAGTGGATAGAGCCCCAGCCCTGAAGTCAGGAGAACCTCAGTTCAAATCTGATCTCAGATATTAAACTCTTCCTATCTTTGTGACCTTGGGCAAATCACTTAATCCTAATTGCCTCAGCAAAAAAAAAAAAAAAAAAAAAAATGCTAGCCATCATCTGAACCTTTATCAAGTTATATAATCTTTTTTTCTGGTGGAGGTCTTGCCTCAGTATTGATGACTGCTGACTGATTGGGGTGGTTGCTACTAAAGCTTGGCCAGACTCTGACAATTTCTTATAAATAATAGTGATGTATGTAGCATCAATCGACTTTTTCTTTCACATGAACACTTAAAAGTAACTGTAGGATTGTCAACTGGCCTAATTTCAATATTGTTGTATCTTAGGTAATTAATAGGCTCAAGAAGGAGAGAGATGGGAAGCTACCAGTCATTGGAGCAGTCTGAAATGAACACACACATTTATCGATTTAAGTTTACCATTTTATGTAGGAATGTTTTGTGACTCCCCAAAACAACTATATAATTACTTTAAAGAATCACAGAATATCATAACAAATATATAAAGAGCCTTGCATCCAAAAAAAAATCTCTTTTTTGATGCTGTTGTATACTGCATTTTTGCCATTAATCTCAAACCATTCTTGGAACTAGTTGAGAAGTTTGTTCTGGATAGGAGTTAAGATGATAAAGTAAAAACATGGACTTCTGAGCTCTCACCAAAACTGTTCCAAAAAACTTTTAATAATAATTCAAAAAAAATCTTGCATGGCAAGACCTAGAAAAAGATAGAGTGAAAAAATTCAGCCCAAAACAACTTAGAAGGTTTTTAAGAAAAGTCTCTTGCACCAGGATAAGGGAAAAGCACAGTCCAGTACAGGCTGCACCAGTTCAGAGTAACAATAACAAAATAGGAGCAGGTCTGAGACCACTGAATCAATGGCAGCAATGGTACTTTCCAGACCTCTCAGTCTACAGACATCAAAGATAACTTAGAAGGTCAGCAGGAAAGGTAACACATGAGTGAAAGTGGAACACAATCCAACATGGATAGCACCAGCACAGCCCTAGACCTAGCAAACCAGGAGCAGGCCCTGAGAGCCATTGAATCAGCTGTGGGAGTAGCTGCTTCAGGAGGTATCAGTCCACAGATGGTAAGAGGTTTGAACAACTGGAGAGAAGAAAGATGTATAAGTCTCTCTTGCTAGCAATAAGGCAGGACTATACTAATATCTGGTCACAGTTCTGGATGACAATCCAAAGCAAACAGTAGCAGTAGCACACCAGAGCTTGAGGACACAGTAGAGTGGGGGACCCTCCTTAAAGTAAAAAGGTAGAAAAGAGGGCTTGTGGTCACTCATACACTAGAGCACAGGCCAGGAGAAGAGCAAACCCCTCTTCTTAGAAGAACTATAAATTTACAGATCTCTGGAGTATCTCTGAAAACATCTGCAAAAAAATCCTAAAGCTTGGGACAGTTGCCCTCCACCATGGAAGCAGAGCTGTATTTAACAAAGATTTAAAATTCAAGGAATGGCCTGGAAAAGTGACAAAACAGCAAGAAAAAAATTGATCAAAGAAGTTATTATGGTAACAAGTAATATCAAAATACACACACAGAAGAAGATAAAAGCAAAACTCCTATATCCAAAGCCTCCAAGAAAAATAAAAATTGGTTTCAATTGTGTAAAAACTCAAAAAAGTTTGTGAAAATCAAAAAAGAAGAGTAGAAGCAAAACTGAATTGAAAAATAAGAGTGATACAAGAAAATCATGAAAAGAGTCAACAGCTTGGCAAAGGGTAAAAAAATTTCTAAATAAAATAATATCTTAAAAACAAACTAGGCCAAATGGTAAAGGAGGTCCAAAAAGCCAATGAGGAGAATTCCATAAAAAGCCAAATGAGAAAAGAGGTACAAAAATTCACTGAAGAAAAAAATATTCCCTGAAATGTAGAAGTAAATGCAAGTTAATAACTATGAGAAATTAAGAAACAATAAAATAAAACCCAAAGAATAAAAAAGTAGAAACAATGTGAAATACTTGGCTGGAAAAACAATTAACCTGGAAAATAAACCCAGGAGAGGTAATTTTAAAATATTTGGATTGTCTGAATGCTATGATCAAAAGAGACTTAAATAATTCATGCTTTTGCTTTTGCATTTACTAAGACTACAAATGTGTTTATGAGAGAGGTAGTTAAAAAACTACTCAAATCATGTTCCTACTTCTAAAGAAAAATAATGTAAATGAATAAATAAACGGGAAAACATTAAATTAAATAATAGTTTTAGACTCAGTACATGTTTAGCCATTCTTGGAACTTAGTTGGTACTTAATAACGTTTGTTCTTCTTTCCATTATTAAACACCTAACATGAGCAAGTCATTGTAATAGACTTTGTAGGTTCAAAGGACAAAAACAAGAAGAAGAAGAAGAAAGAAAGGAATTCCCATTTACTAGAAGAAATTTCTTATTTGTTTTGACATATAGTGATAAATTTATTTGGCATTTTATTTTCCTCAGTTAAAAGTAAAAATGGTTTTTAACATTTGATTTTATAATATTGAGTTCCAAATTCTAGTTAACTTTATTATAGATTTCTGTGTAATGCTACATTACTGAGAGTAATTATTATGGATCAAAGATTAATACATGATGGTGAAGATATCAATGTATAACCAATCAAATGCTCACATAATTATTTCCCCCTTTTTTGTTCCTCCCCTATAATATTTGAGAAAGTTTTTTTTAATGTAAAATGTAAAAAAAAATGTTTAAAAAATGTAAAAAAATCTACCTTTTGGTAAGTTAATGGTAACTAAGAAAGCATATACAATATTCTTTATTTCTCATCGTAGTTTACATCCCAAGGTACTCCATAACTGATTTAATGGCTTCCAGGGTCTTTTCCTGGTCTGCTGGGGTCAAAGCTATGCTAGTACTGCTCAGGTTGGACTGTGCTCTAGTTTCACCTAAATGATAAAAACCTTTCCTCCTAATTTTCTAAGTTATCATTGGTTTCTATGGGCTGAAAGGTCTGAAAACTGTCACTGCTGCCACTGATTCAGTGGCTTGAGGACAGCTCCGAGTTTGTTGGGGCTCACTTTGCACTGGTGTGGCCTGCACTGGACTGTGCTTCTCTCTTATCCTGGTACAGCAGATCTTTTTTTTGCCAACCTTATATTTTTATTTCATATCCCAAATTTTCTGGTGATTTTTAGATATTTACAATGTAGAACCTACTTCTTTTATATAGCTTAGCCAAGAATATAGGAATCAGAATTTGCTAACAACACTACAGAGTGAAAACAAGAGAAAAAAATATTTTCAAAAAATGAAGGCATAGATAGAAATACCATTTTATAGTTATAAGATAAAGATGAATCCTGCTGCAGTAGCTTTTAAAAGTCCTTTTAATTTGTGATAAATGGATGAAGATTGGAAGAATCTTAATAATGTTTCATTGTGTAACTCCCCTGCAACTTCAAACTAGGAAAAGTATATAAGAGATGGTCCTATGTCTCATTATGATATGAATGCAGTAAACTTGGAAGGATAATTCTTGATTGCCTTCCAGCTACTTTAAAATGAGTATCTCCTAACATCTGTAACTTCATTCTTGTATCTAAAGTTGGGTCAAGTTCTTGTGAAAGTCTTTTCTCCACTTATATAGCTACACAGGGACACATTTTTCAATCATGTACTTTAAATGGATTATAGCTTCTTCACTAAACTCTGCTGAATTTGCATCTTTGTGTACAACATGAATAGATTGCTCTTTTTATATTTATAGTGCCTGTAACTAACTCTTTAGGCTCAAGAAACTGAAAGTATCGTTTCCTCACAATATTTGCACAGCATTTTCTTGCCAATGTTTAAAAAGAGAGAAATCTCCATGGTAGAAAGTCTCTAATGAACTTCCTTCTTTAGCATTAATGTCTTATACATGTTTTCAATCAAGTAGGAGAGAGAAAACAAGAAGTAATGGCATTAGAATGCAAATGGAACAGTGCCCTGAGACTTTTTCAAGTATATCTTGATGCTAAATGAACTGAATTCACCTACTGTCTTTTGTGCTCAATTCCAGTGAGTGAGAAGAAATGTACTGGAAGTTAATCTTAGTCAAGAGTAGATTAATGGGGAAATGATGAAATAAAGACATCACAATACTGAGAGAATCAATTTCAAGAATTTCAATACTTAAAACAATTTGAAAATATTCCTTTAAAATAGAGTAACTCAGTTTCAACTATTTATCCCATGTTTCTTTCCTGTATCACATTTAAGTAATATAATATGAAAATTGTGATTCCAATTCAGAAGAAATGATTTTTTGTTTGTCTTTCACTATAGTTCAGAAGCTATCTCAGTAGCATTCTTATCTGCTTATAATATTTATGTCATCCAGTGATTTGAAACGATAAGGTTCCTTGCAACATAGGATCCATCCCCATGTTCCACATCCCTATTTTTTATATTATTTTTTTTTTTACTATGCATTGCTTTATGGATCATGTTGGGAGAGAAAAATCAAAGCAAAAAGGAAAAAAGCATGGGAAAGGGGGAAAAAAGGGAACATAGTATGTTCAATCTCCATAGTTCTTTTTCTGGATATGGATAACATTTTCTATCCAAAGTCTATTGAGATTGTTTTGGTTCACTGAAAAACTGAGAAGAAAAAAAGTCTCTCATAGTTGATCATAGCAGTTTCTTGCTGTTATTGTGTACAATGTATTCATGGTTCTGCTTATTTCACTCACCTTTAGTTCTTGTAAATCTTTCCAAGTTTTTTCTAAAATCAGCTTGTTCATCAGTTTTTATAAAACAATAATATTCCATTACCTTCATATTTCACAACTTGTTTAACCATTCCCCAAATGATGGATATCTACTCATTTTCTGATTCTGATGTTTGCTACAAACATTTTTGCACATGTGGGTCCTTTTCTGTCCTTTATGATTTCCTGTAGCCCTTTGGACATAGTTCCACATTATCTTCAGAAAGATTGGATCATTTCACAACTCCATCAACACTACATTAGTGTCCCAGTTTTCTCACATCCCCTCCAACATTTTTCATTATCTTTTCCTGCCATTTTAGCCTAATCTGAGAGATGTGAGGGAGTATCTCAGAATTATTTTAATTTGCATTTCTCTAATCAATAGTGATCCAAAGAATTTTTTCATATGATTATAGATTGCTTTGTTATGTGAAAAAGTGTCTGTTCATATACTTTTACTTTTATTAATTGGGGAATGACTTGTATTTTTATAAATTTGAAACAATTATTCATATACTTTATATAAGACCTTTATCAGAAACATTGGCTGTAAACAACTATTTTTTTCCAGATTTGTACTTCCTTTTTAATTTTGTTTCTGTTGGGTTTGTTTGTGGAAAAATTTTATAATTTACTATAATCAAAGTTGTCCATTTTGCCATTCAGCTACTATCCATTAAAAAGTAATACTGTTTCCTTTTATTTTAAGGAAAGCTCCCTTTATTCCCATGCTCTCTAGTGCTTTTAATAGGAATGGCTGCTGTGTTTTATCAAATGTTTTTTCTGCATTTTTTGAGTTTATCTATTATATGATTCATCCCTCTTCTCAATATCCTGTTCCCTGGCATCTTCTAGACAAATGGTAAAACATATTTATACTAATCAATAATAGTTTTCATGTCTTTTTTTCAACATATTCAAAACTATTTTATGCCCCAAGTTAAGAATTATTTGTTTAGAATCAAGGAGATCAAATTCTCTAACTGGAATGCTGTTTCATTAATTCAAGTGAGTAATTAATATTTGTCCTCAGTTTCTAAAATATATTCCTTTAGGATTAGTAAAGAGAGATGAGAGAGTGATGAGTTATTATGTCTTCACTCTAATGATGAAGAAATCAATAAGTTAGAAGTGAATAATAATGATATTATTCCCAATACCTAAGCAACCACATTTAGGATGACAACTAATTAAAAACTCATTTTAAAGCATTGAAGAATGCTTCAATGAGAAAATGTTCCTTTTGTTTTATCAATTTTCAATTCATGCATACTGTTCCCTGGTATTGCCTTCTTTTGGTGATTTTCTTTCTCTTGAACATCTAACCCCAAAGCATTAAATTTATTATGGGTAAATTATATGTTTGCAGGACCTAGGGGCAAAGGCAGTGCTAAAATCTCTTTGAAGTAACATGGTGAAATTTAATTGAAACATCACGGTCTAAGATCAAAGTTAAATGATTATTTTCTCTTGAAATCTGTCAGAAAACATTTTGCAATGCTTCTGTTTCTCCCAGGTTAGAAGATTGCATTCCTTCTCCCTTCAAATCCATTATATTCTAAAAATAAATAAATAAATATTGCTCTTAAATCTAAGTCAACATAAATGACTTTTCTGACTTATTCTGTTATTATAAAAGCATTATTATAATTTTTAAAATTTCCCTTTATTTCAGTTGAAATACATTATACATCAAAGAGACAGAATAGTTGTCCATAAGGACAACATTTCTATAGCAAAAATATTGATTTTTCAAATTTCTATATTTTATTGTTACTTTATATAATTTTGTTTGATCTATATCAGGGATCCTCAAACTACAGCCCGCAGGCCAGATGTGGTAGCTGAGGACAATTATCCCCCTCACCCAGGGCTATGAAGTTTCTTTATTTAAAGGCCCACAAAACAAAGTTTTTGTTTTTACTATAGTCCAGCCCTCCAACAGTCTGAGAGATAGTGAACTGGCCCCCTATTTAAAAAGTTTGAGGACCCCTGATATATTATTAAAAGGTATATTTGGAGACAGTCTATATCATTTACCTTAATTAAAGTTTAACTTAAGAATGTTTATATGTAATGCATAAATTATAAAGTCATTACTGAATAAAAATGTGTGAGAGCTTAACATTATCACCTATAAAATGATAATTTCCCCCCTTTGAATGAGCTTTTTCTAAATCTGACCTTTTAATGAATATAGTTTAAACAATATTATAGCACACAACTATAAAAACCTATGATATATTTCATCAGGAATTCCCAGTGTGGAACCTCTCTCCATCCATTCATATCAACAATTACCTATAACTTCTTGAGAAAGTTACCTAGGGCCCTAGGAGGCTAAGTGATTTGTCCACAGTCATAAGGAATATACGTTGATCAGAACTTGAAACCAAACCATTTCACATCTCTCAGATTGGCTAAAATGACAGGAAAATATAATGATAAATGCTGGAGGGGATGTGGGAAAACTGGAACACATATACATTGTTGGTAGGATTGTGAATTTATCCAACAATTCTGTAGAGCAACTTGGAACTGTGCCCCAAACCCCAAAGATCTATCAAACTATGCATACCCTTTGATCCAGCAATGGCTCTAAAGGGTCTGTATTCTAAAGAGATCATAAAAATGGAAAAATACCCACATGTACAAAAATGTTTGTAATAATTCTATTTGTAATGGCAAGGAACTGGGAATTGAGTGGATGCTTCTTAGTAGGAGAATAACTGAATAAGTTATGGAATATCATTGTTCTATAAGAAATGATGAACAGGCTCTTTTCAGAAAAGCCTGGAAAGATTTGCAAGAACTGGTACTAATTGAAATGAGAGGAACCAAAAGAACATTGTACAGAACAACAGAAAAATTATGTAATTATCAACTGTGATGGACTTGGCTTTTTGAACAGATGGAATTCAAGGCAATTTCAATAGCCTAATGATGGAAAGAGCCATCTGCATGCAGAGAGAAAATCATGGAGAGTGAATCTGGATCAATGAATAGTATTTTCACTTTTGTTGTTATTTGTTTGGTTTTATTTCTAATTTTTTTCTTTCACCTTTTGATCATATTTTTGTTGTGCAGCATGACAAATGTGGACATATATTAGAAGAATCGCACATGTTTAATCTATATTGGTTTGTGTGCTGTCTATGAGAGGGGATGGGGATGAAGGAAGAAAATTTGGAGCACAAAGTTTTGAAAAGGTGAATGCTGAAAATTATCTTTGAAGGTATTTGGAAAAATAAGTATTTAAAAAGTTTACTAATGAAAATAACCATGCCTAATTTTCAAGTAATATGTACTGGATCTACTAATGCATTTTTATAGAATATAAATTATTTTTGTACTTTCTTGTGAATGTTCTTATCTATGCAACTTATATTCATAGAATTTGCTTCTGATATTTTTCTTTGAGTAAATATTTTATTGGAATTTTAAGAAAGTTGACAACTGAAAAATCATGTAACAAAAGAGTGAACTTTTTATAAAAATATAACACATATGCATGTTTAGATGTAGAAATGTATTTGTTATTATTTTAACTGAATGTTAAAGTAGGCCTTACAGAAGTCTTTGTATAAGATTGGAAATAAAGTTAGAATCATTTCCACATGAAACAAACAAAAACAAAAAGAACCCAAAACAAGTATTGCATATCTCAAGGTCCTGTCTATCAAATCATGTTGTTTTCACTCTGGAATATTTTATATAGGACTTAGTAATAATTTATAAAGCAAATTTACATAAAATACATCATATGAGTCTTATGACAATTATGTGAGTTATTCCAGGAACATTGAAAGCCCATTTTTCAGATAAGGAAAATGGGATTCCAAACATTTCAGTAACTTGTCAAAATTCATCCAATAAGTGGCATATCTGTGACAAAAACCTTGTTTTTCAAATTCTTAAATCAGAGCTTTTTTTAAACACCCTCTTTTGTAACTAAATTATAACATCCTTCTCTGATGATATTATTAATAAAACCGTCACTATTAAACTATAAATGACTCTTTTTGTTTGGGCCAATTTTTTGTTAATTATTGTTACTTAAATTTTGCCTTTTCACTTTATAGTACACTTATTAATCTTATTGCACATAGATACCAAATTATTCAGACCAAAAACACTTCCCTCAGTTACATTTCAGATGCCAAGTAACTTGTCCTAAATTAAGTACATAGATGCTTCTGTTCCTTGTTTTCTTTTCAGAAAACATGTGTAGACATGTGCAGAAATAAATGGCTGAATGTGTCCTTGAAGAAAAGAAAACTCTGGACTTCTGAAAAGCTGAGCTGTTATTATTTCCTTTTCAATCAACTCTATTCTAATATGTATTTTTCTTCTGAATTCTGAAGGTCAGGATTTTGTCCAGTCTGGTAACAGAAAAAGACTTACTTTTTTCTATATTTAACTTTTTAAAGGAAGGCTAAAAACTGCCATGCCCACTAGGAGTCAAGACTTCCTATTGTTCTAAAATTGGCAGCTCATTATTTCTGAAATGTATGCACTTCATGCAGCCTCCTAAGGATTCCCTGTTCTTAGTTCTATTGCCCAAAAATCTGACATGTTTGAGATTATTAAAAATGAAATGTTCCAGTCAGTGCAGTAAGATTATCTCAAAGGAATCTTGGAGTTTATGGTCAGCCTTAAAAAAGTAACCCCAATTATCATTTATCATGTTTGTTGTTATCTTATTGTTATTTCTCAATTTGTTGTAGCATGGGTTTGAGGTAGGAGGTTGAGGGCCACATTTAGATATGTATCATGTATTCTCATGATACTTCAGAATCTTATTTAGGCTCTCTGTTGAAAATATTCTTTTCTTTATGGTGAAGTATTTAATCACGCTACTGAAGGAATCTTGGAATGTCAGATTTTGGAAGATATAGAGGTCAACAAGTCCATATACATATGACAGAAAATAAAACTTCCTTAGGATCACACTTTTAGTAAGTCTTGCAAAATATCAATACCTTTAGATATGGGATGGTTTCATTTTCTGCATTTGTATCACCAGTGTCTAGCATGGTATACAGATCACAGTAGACACTTAATAAAAGTTTATTGATTATTTGCCAAAACTAGCATGCATTGTTAGGCTTAAATCTATTTGGAAAAAAAATGTTTCTAAGCATTGACATTTCCAAAAAGATTTTTTAAATAAGTGAAACTTTATCAAGTTTTCCATGGAGGATTAAAAATTAGTCATTTAAAAATAAGTCAATCTCCACACAAAACAATGGGAATAGATTTCTAATGGAACTGTAAAACAACAAATTTCACTGATTCATTCTTTCTCTCTGAACTAATCATTTGTTTTCATTAGTAAATTATTTTAATTAATTCCTTTTACAACAGATAAATTATCAGGAAAAATCAGTTACTTTCATTTGTAGGGAAAAACCTCTATTTACAGAAATCCACAAGTGGAGGCAACCTGATATATGACTTGAATAAAAGTGACTCTCTCTTCACATAATGCATAGATATTAAAGAAAGTAGGATTATAATTTAAGTTCCTTGACTCAAAGCTAAGGATTACATCATAATATAAATGTGCTTGTGAGTAGACACAATTCCAAGCATAAATGAAATATTGTTGCTGGGTTGTTATTTTATATCTTTCAGAAGAGAACCTTTTTTGTTTTTTTTTTTTATATGTTTTAATGTAATGGTCAGAAAGTAGTGTTTAACCGTTTCAAGAAGACTTGATTTTAAATTTTAAAAGTCATTAGTTCTATTTTGTCAAAAATTTTCTTCATGCATCTTTTAATAAAATCATGTGCTTTTTGTGGCCTTGGTCTTAATGCCATTTGTTATCTCATTTGTATTTTGAAAAATTATTAATTCAACTAGATTTTCACTAAGCTGCTATATAGATGAGAAAATGAATTTGAGAACACTGTACATATGCAGGTGTGTGAATGTGTTCATGTGTATATGTGTGTACAACCACTTATTTACATAAAATTGTGAACACTGCATAATATCCTATTAATAGGAAAATGTGTACTTTTGGAAGAGTAACAATAAAACTTCTTAACATATTAGCAAGGACAGTTTCTTCTCTTGGGTTGGGGTATATATTTTTTGATAAAGGAAAAAGAAGGAAGAATATTTGCACTGGATAGGAGGGTGTCAGAGGATAGGTAATCTTGTCATTAAAGGAGAAACCTTAGGACATTGAAGGACTCAGGTGACATCAGCTAAAAATGAGAGGGATATATTAACAGGGATATGAAGAAACCTCCGAAGTTTGGAGAGGGCAGGAATTGAAGACACTTTTTTCCCTATCTTTATGCCTTTGGACTGTTACTGATTACACATTTTAGGTTCTACTTTTTTTTTTCTATTCTAATTATAAATACCCACAATTTTAAGTTGCTATTACATATTTGGAGGAAAAATTTCCACAGTAAAACTAATTCCACCTTTGGTGAAATAATTATATGGTGAAATAAAAAAAAATATGTAATATAATGTAATATAAATAATATAAAGGTTTTATACGGCAATATTTACTTTGGGAAAGACAAAGCATTATAGGCTGCCTTTGTCCCATAAAACTAAATTTCCTCCTTTTTAATGCTGTTTCCAATTGTTTAAAATTGACTTATCATTGTTGATAATAAATTTGTGTCAATATGTTATCTTCAAAGTTACAAATTATTATTTTCACAAAAAAGAGAATCAGTATCTCCATAATTAAGACACTAATAAATGTATTATTATTATCATATATGTTTATCAATATGTTTTTTATAATGCCAAAATATCCCATCTTTCTCTCTTCCTCCCTCCCTCATCAATCAAATAAACTCAATTCAACAAGCATTTTTAAAGTATCTAATTCAAGCAATTTGTTTTTACACTGAGGATTCAAAAAATAAATAAATAAATAAATAAATAACCCTAACCTGGAAAAACAGATGTAAATATTTACTGAAGTTTATGAAATGGCATTATGCTAGATTTTGTCAAACAAACATATTTAAAAATAGCATTGCCTTTTATACTTATTCCAGGGAGTTGGAAAAGTAAGATATATCCATTATGAAAGGAAAGGAGAAAGTAAAGAGCAAAAGAAGGGAGGAAGATGGAAGGAAGGAAGGAAGGAAGGAAGGAAGGAAGGAAGGAAGGAAGGAAGGAAGGAAGGAAGAAGGAAGAAAGGAAGGAAGGAAGGGAGGGAGGGAGGGAGGAAGGAAGGAGGGAGGGAGGAAGGAAAGGAGGGAGAGGAAGGAAGGGAGGGAGGGAGAAAGGAAAGAAGGGAAGAAGGAAGGAAGGAAGGAAGGAAGGAAGGAAGGAGGGAGGGAGGGAGGAAGGAAGGGAGGGAGGGAAGAAGGAGGAAGAGAGAAAGAGAGGGAGGGAGGGAGGAAGGAAGGAAGCAAGGGAGAAAAGAAAGAAGGGAGGAAGCAAGGGAGAAAGGAAAGAAGGGAGGGAGAGAGGGAGAGAGGAAGGAAGGAAGAAAGGAAGGAAGGAAGGGAGTGAGGGGCAGGAGGGAGAAAGGGATAGGGAGAGGAAGGGGATTAAGGGAAGGAGGGAAGGAGAGAAGAAAGGAGTAAGAGAGGGAGAAAGAGAAGAAGGAAGGGAGGGAGGAAGAAAAGTTTAGAACCAAGTTTTTTTATTCAAAGGATGGAAATATAACATAAGGAAACTTCAAAAGAGAGAGAGAGAGAGAGAGTTTGAAGTATTAAAACACAGGCAAATTCTAGAGAGCAATTTGGAACTATGCCCTAAGGGCTGTAAAAGTGTGCAAACCCTATGATTCAGTATTGCAGCTACTGGGTCTATATCCAAAAGGAATTATAAAAGGAAAATGATCCACAAGTGTAAAAATGTTTGTAGCAGCCCTTTTTGTAGTGGCAAGAAATTGGCGATTATGTGAATGTTCATCAATTGGGGAATGGTTGAATAAATCAATGCATATGAATGCAATAAAATATTACTGTTGTATAAGAAACGATGAGAAAGCTGATTACAGAAAAGCCTTCAGAAGACAGACCCAAGATGGAGAAGAGAGACCAGGATGTTGCCTGAGCTCTCCCAGCTTTACCTCAGAATCCACACTAGAACAAGCCTTTGAACAGATTTTGGAGTGGGAAAACTCACAAACATTTAGAGAAAAACAATATTCAGCTTAAAATATCTTGGAAGGACTTCAGGAAAGGTTTGTCCTGATTTAGAGGGTTAAAGTTTCATCAGGCAGGCAGTGTCCTCCAACCCAAGCACAGAAGGCAAATTGTAAGCCATGGAACTCTCGTATAACAGTCAGGACTATGTCAGGGAATCCCAGCACAGTGGGAAGGCCAGCAGCACCACAGGTCCAAGCACAGAATATCAGTGAGAAGCTCCTGTCCCCCAGGAAAAGAAAATCTCCCCTCTGCCCATGGGAAACTACTATGGTGACAGGGAAAATCAGAACAGTAACCCAGAAAATGAAAGGAATGGCAAAATGCCTACATGTTAAGGGAGGATATTAACAATTCTCAATCTCAAAAAGGCTTACTTGAAAGAGATTCAAAAAAAAAAAAAAAAAGAAAAGAAAAAGAAATTTTAAAACCAAGTAACAGAGATGGAAGGAAAATGAGGGAAATAGAAGAGAACTATGCAGGAGAATTATGAAAGCTTGGAGAAAAAAGCCAACATCTTGGAAAATGAAGCAAAAATAGATATTGAAAAAAGCAACTCCTTTAAAAACTAGATTTGGCAAAAAAGGAAAAAAGAAAATAACTCCTTAAAAAGAGAGTTTGTGAAATGGAAAAAAAAATCCACAATTCATTTAAAAGAAGAACTGACCAAAGGGGAAAGGAGGTTAAAAGTGAACTAAACAAAATAATTCATTAAAAATTAGAACTGAACAAATAGAAGTGAATGACTCAATGAGGCATCAAGAATCAATTTTTTAAATGAAAAAAAAAATAGAACATGTAAAATACCTCATTGGAAAAACAACCAGCCTGATAAATAGATCCAGGAGAGAGAATTTAAGAACTATTAGACGACCTGAAAGCCATTTTATATATATATAAAAAAAAAGTCTGAACAACTGCCCTAATATTCTAGAACCAGAAGATAAAAGAGTGATTAAAAGAATCTACAAGTCACCTTCTGAAAAAAAAAAAAAAAAAAAGGACCACAAAATTAAAACTCCAAAGATTATTGTAGCTAAATTCCAGAATTATCAGGTCAAGGAGAAAATACTACAAGCCAACCAGAAACAATTAAAATATCAGAGAAGAGCCATAACTAGAATTACCCAGGATCTAGAAGCTTCCACACTGAAGGATTAGAGGGCCTGGAAAATTATATTCTTGAAGAGAAAGGAACTTGAACTGTAACCAAAAATCAATTACCCAGCAAATTGAGCATTATTTTTCAGGGGAAAAATTGGACATTTAATGAAATAGGGGATTTTCTATCATTCCTGATGAAAAGACTGGAACTAAACAGAAGTAAACATAAAAAGATAAATAGGAAATAAAAGAAAAGATATGTTATTAAAGGTTAACTGTTTACATCCCTATATGGGATGATACTTGTCACTCTTTAGAAAAGTATCTTTGTCAGGGCAGTTAGAAGAGTAGACATAGAGAGAAAATGTGCTTATAATTTAACTTTAATGTGATGATATAAAAATAAAAAAGGAAAAGGATTGTACTGGGAGGCACAAAAGACTGAATATGATGATAGGAAAGAAAGGAAGATGGTAAACATTGTCTGAATGTTAATCTTTTATTAAAATATATTAGAAAGATAAAGGTAAAAGACTGGAACAGACTATACAATTACAAAACATTTTTTCACACAAATAAAGTTAGACCTAAAATTTGGGAAAATAACAATTGCTCATGGGTAGGGCAAGCTAATATGCTATTACAATTCTATTTAAATTAATTTACCTATTCAGTGTCATAGTAATCAAACTGCCAAAAAATGTACTTTATAGAGCAAGAAAAAATTGGAACAAAATTTATCTAGAAGAAAATAAATATCAAGAATATTGAGAGAATTGACGACAAAAATGGAAAGAAAAGTGGCCTAGCCATACTAGACCTAAAATGATATTATAAAGCAGTAGTAACCAAAACCATCTCATACTGGCTAAGAAATAGAATAGTGGATCAGTAGAACAGGTTATGTACACATGACAATAATCAATGACTACAGTAATCTACTGTTTAATTCTACTTTCTAGATTCTAATTTCTTTGATAAAAACTCACTATTTGACCAAAATTGGAAAATAGAATGGAATTTACTAGACATTGACCAACAGTTCATACTTTATACCAAGATAAGGTTAAAATTGGTTCAAGATTTAGACATAAAGGTTGATATTATAAACAAATTAGTAGAGTACCTATCAGATGTTTGGAGAAGCATGGCACCCTATTAATAAACTGTTAACTTGCCTGGAAAAAGTTTCTAACTTTTTGTTACATTTATATTCACTAGAAAATGCTTATAAACGTGGGCAAAGTCATACAAAAATCATTGTCCTCTCCAATCATTGGATTCTTTAACCTTTGTAATTGTATTTTTGCTATAACTTGTAATGTTCTATTCCACATTTGTTGTCATTGAAAACATGGAAGCGGTTCTTATTTCTTTTTCATCTTCAATAATTTCTAGTCATTTTCAGTCATGTCCAACTCTGCATGACCTCTTTTCAAGTTTTCTTGGCAAGGATACTAGAGTGATTTTCCATTTCCTCCTGCAGTTCATTTTACAGAAGAGGAAACTGAAGCAAACAGAATTCAGTGACTTACTCACTCAGATAATTAGTAAGTGTCTGAGGCCATATTTGAACTCAGAAATTCTTCTGTTGCTAGACCTGGAACTCTATCCCCTGCACGACCTAGCTAAGCCTAGCATAATACTGTTAATATGGTAAAAATTTGTAGAATATTTTAATGTATGCAGAGATAATGTTCAAATCTGTTTAATGATGACTGGAGAAAAGATAATATAACCAGTAATGTCTCCTTAAAAAGTAAGCTTTTATTTAGAGTTAAATAGAATGTATAAATGCAAATCTTCAGGGAGAAAGACAACTACCTCTATAGGTAGGGAAGAATCACAAGAGCTTTCAGAGCTATTATCTCTAAGCACAGTTTTTATGCCCTTGAGTAGACGTGTACTTTCTGAGGAAAGAAAGTAAAAAGTATCTTCACAGCTTTTAGACATATCATTCTTAAATTTCTCCATTATCAGGGAAAAAAATGCTTCTTATCAATGAAAATTTTATCATTCCACAAATAACTGTGCAATATCATTGGAAGTGTAGGAAAATTACCACATTTCCACTCTGAGGGACAATAATAATTCAGACCAAAAAAAAAAAAAGTGTTCTACTGGTGTTTATAAATAGTTGTGACATGGAAAACAACAATCATTAAAAATTCAAAAACAAATATATAGAGAGGGTACAGAAAAGAATAGGAATATGGAAAACTATCAGGGAAATGTTTAATAGAGAAAAAGAATATATATATATATATATATATATATATATATATATATATATATATGCTAGTTACATGGAAAATGTGAATGATGACAGGGAAAGATCCAAATGCTCCCTAGTAGTCTCACAATGTCAGGAGAAAAAAAAGAATGCCTCCTTACATGAAGAATGGATCCACCATAGTGGTAGGAAACAAAGAAGAGTCAGATTGATAAAGTAGTCATAGACAGATTGTATTCTGTCTGCATCATCAGAGAAAATGACCCAAACAGATCATATCAATAATTCATTTTGAATTTCTGACTGCTAATATTTTCCTAAGCCTTAAATGGAAAGTATTTTGGACTTGAAAACATAATTTTCCCCTAATGTGTAGTGTTATTAGGAATCAGGAACTATTCTAAAAAAATAAACATTTGTTTCTCCTAATGAAAATAAAGGTTTTTGGTGAATGCATTGTGTGGGTGTGGGTTTTTCCAGTTAAAAGAAGTAGTTTTACAGCATACATTTGCATTTTCAAATTTACAAAATCTTATAATTAGCCAAGAAATTTCTACATTTTGAGAAATTGGCATTGTTCTTTTGGCAAAGAGAAAAACACTTGGTTTTTAAGATATGAAATATTCTGAATTTTGGGGAGCAACATTGTGAAAATGACAAAACATTTAAAATATGCTCATCAATGAAACCATAACTTTTTCACAGAAATTTCTTTCCATTAATATGTCTCAAGACATCATTGTAGTGGTACAAGAGTTACGGCATAAAGTTTGATCACATGAAGGTACATTTCTGACTCTCCAGTTTATAATAAGCATCTTCAAGTCTTAGTCAGATGCAAAAGAAGCTACTAAAATATATGTGCATTTTACATCAAATCACTGATGAGCTTGAAACTAAGAAAGTGGTTTTATTGGAATAAATGTAGATAAAGAATGTGATGTTCACAAATAAATAAGAAAAATGACCACTGAGTACATGCATGCTCATAACTCAAAGGTACAAATGCTGGAACCTGATTTTTGCCTATAAAATTACACTCTTTCTAAGCCCTCTAGGGTAATTTTAAGTTGCAATCTACGTATCTATGAAAGAGTTTTCATTTGTGTTTATTGATTTTTAACTCAAGAAAAATTCCAGTGGGTTTCAACCATAAGTATTTGACATTCAGCACTAATTAACAATAGGAAAAGATTATATTTGTTGCTTCAATCCTTCCAGGACTGTAACACTCTATCTACCTGACCTTAATTAAATTTCAATACACTCCCCCTCCTCCTCAACCAAAACCTTGTTTAGATTTCCAGAACCTTAATGCTTCCTCCAGGGCAAAAGTTTTCCTTTATAAAAGAAATTAAGGCTCATTTACTCTCAAAATCAAATGACTTACAGCAATTTAAAATACTACCTCTCTGGCAGTATTTAAATTTTAACATTAATATGACTAAATCTAAAAGAATAATGCACTAAAAATATTATTTGAAAGATAAACAAAAATATGGTGAAGACCACGTGGGGAGTTCATTCAAGGATATTCTTTCTAGCACTTTTTGAATAGGACTCATCCATCTAAATTCTGAGATAGGTATCATCAGGAATAGTGAGGGAAAACACCTTTAGTAAGCATCCATCTCCCCCTCTTATTGCCTCAATTTACTTAAAAATAAAATTATTTAGCAATTTTTTTTATCTTTTGTAGATTCTATCATAATTTCAAAGTGGTTTCGCCATATTCATCTGAAATGCTTTATTGAAGAAGAGCCCTAAGGATGACATGTGTTTTTTAAATCAATGTTTATTTTTTAGTAGCCACCAAAAAAATGAATATGAGGCTCATGTATTTTCTATGTCTTTCAATTTTATGACTATAAAGATGAAGTCTACTCTAAAATAATTTCCTAAGTTTTGTAAAAGTAGGAAATCAGTCATACTAGTTTTATTCACATTTTAACTGTCTTTTCAGCAGAAATAATGATTTCTAAGCAATTGATGTCCTTTTTCAGGCATCATAAGAATAAATCTAATGGGCCCTCAAAATTACATCACCTACATCATGAATGACCTCTGTGAATATTGATCTAGTTCACCTTCTTTTCTCATCATTATTTTCCTTAGAACCATTTCTATTTATTCATGTAGCACATGGAAGACTGTGAAATTGCAGTTCAAATATGGTGGCTCTACTGCTATTAATGGATGAAATAGTAACACTAATATGTACATATCTCTTCCATTTTTATTTATTCGTAATATTCCTTTCAGTTACATCAGTAAGTAGTCTTGCTTTCTCACAGTCTCCTATAGTTATTTTATGAGATAATATAGATTATAATTTTCCACTATCTTCTAAAATACTGATTTGGTTAAGACAATTTCTAGACTTTTTGAGTGCAGTGCTATAGTGGGGAATTTATATGAATTATTAAACTTATTTATGAAATGGCATTGTTCATATACATTCATTTTCATCTGTCTAGCTCCAAATGGTTTGCTTCACTAGATAAGGTTATTATAAGAACATGCCACATCTTTTACTTTTTATTATAATTATAGTTTGATTTATAGAATCATAGAATTTTAGATTTGAATGTACTTCACCAACCTATACATGAAAAATAATCCCTACTGCAACATGTCAAATAATTGGTCACAGAGCTTCAGATTGAGGACTTACATAAAAGTTGAAACTACTTCATATAAAATGATTTCTTTCTGCTTATGGATAACTCCCATTTCTAGATCAGTGTGTGTGTGTGTGTGTGTGTGTGTGTGTGTGTGTCTGGGTGTGTATCTATTTATCTATGTGTGTGTGTGTGTTTCTTACCACATCAACCCCAAATTTGTCACTTGATGACTTTCAAAGTTGCTGAATTGCCAACTTGGTAACTTAGCAACTTGCTTTTGGTTCTGAACTAGACCAAATTTGACTCTTCTCTGAACCCAGGGAAACAAGTATGCCCATATTTTTGCTTGAACAGACTGATCTTCTGATTGCAACAGCTTATTTGTAAATCATTTTCATATTGTTATTGATGGACTATTAACATAAAATCATTTTAATTTCTTTAGGATATAATTCTATACTTAATCATATATATATCCATTTATTGCAAATTCTCATTTTGAAAAAATGCTATATAACTTTGAGGTACTGGAAGATTATTTTATTGCCTTCTGGAGGCAGAGCCAAAATGGCAGAGATAACAAACATTTCTCTCTGAAATTCTTTACAACCCTCACAATAACTATGAAATCCAGCCTCTGAATTAGCTCTGGATGGGCAGAACCTACTAATATTGGGAATGTGACAAATTATCAGCAGAAGATAATTTCAAAGATCAGCAAAAAAGGTCTGTTTCAATTGGAAATGTGAGGGAGGCAGCCAGGGCAACCAGTACAAATGCCAGCGCAGATAGCTCAGAGTCCCGGGGCAGAGAATTTGCAGGAGGAAACAGATCAGAAAAGATCTGTTTCAATCAGAAACAGAAGAGAGGCAGCAAAGCACAAACAGTTGACTACAAACTCCAGCACAGAAAGCTCAGAATCCTGGAGCAGAGCAGTCTTAGGGTATCTGTTCAGCACAGAGCCCCGTGGACATTGCTGATGATCCATGTGTCAGAGCCAGCACCAGGAGTGAATCGGCACTGACCCAGCGCAGCTAGGGTGGCTTGGAAAACCTCTTCCACCCTAAAGGCAGACCTTAACTTAACTTTTTAAAAAATGAGTAAAAAAGTAAAGAGGACTCTTAAACAATTAACAACTTTTACGGTGAAAGAGAAGAACAGATTTCAAACCCTGAAAAGACTAAAATCAGGTTGTCTCCAGATGAAGCTCCAAGGGGTGAAATAACATGATCCTCATCACACCAGGCTCTCCTAGAAGAATTTAGAAAGAATCTTAAAAGAGAACTAGAGGAAAAATGGAGAAAGAAAATGAAAGCCTTGCAAGAGAGTCTGGAAAAGGCAACACAAAATAGACATAGTGAAACAGAAAAAGCATATAACTTATTAAAACATAGATTTGATAAACTGGGAAAAGAAAACAACTCCCAGAAAAATAGAATGCGTGAAACAGAAAAAGAAAATAGCTTTTGTAAAAATAAAATTTATGAAATGGAAAAAAATTTCATAGAACAAAACAACTCATTCAAAAATTCAATTGCATAAATACAAAAAGAAGTAAAAAAAAAGTAAATGAAGAAAATAACACACTAAAATTCAGAATTGAACAAATGGAAATGAATGACTCAATAAAGCAACAAGAATCAGTCAAGCAAAACCAAAAAAATGAAAAAAATAGAAAAACTATAAAATACTTAATGGGGAAAACAACCAACTTGGAAAATACATCTAGGAGAGACAATCTAAGGATTATTGGACTCCCTAAAATAAATGATGGAAAAAAAAGACTAACTACAATTTTTCAGGAAATCATCAAAGAGAACTTACCAGAAGTCATAGAAACAGAAGGTAAAATAGACATTGAAAGAATGCATTGATCACCTACAGAAAGAGATCCCAAAATTAAAAATGCAAGAAATATTATGGCTTAATTCCAGAACTATCAGACCAAAAATACTATAAGAAGCCAGAAAAAAAAATTCAAATACCGAGGACCCACAATAAGGATCATTCAGAATCTAGCAGCTTCCATATTAAAGGATCTAAGGGCCTGGAATCCAATATTCCAAAAGACAAAGGAACTCAGTATGCAGCCATGAATAAACTATCATGCTATACTGAACATTTTCTTCCATTCAATTAAATAGGTGAATTCTAGATATTTCTGATGAAAATACCAGTGCTAAACAAAAAGTTTAACATCTAAATATAGGACTTAAGGGAAGCATAAAAAGGTAAAAAGAACTCTTGAGAACTATTTCTGTTATGGGTATACATAAAGAATACATATATAATTTAGTTTACTGTTTTAATATAAAAAAGGATCTAGAGGTGGAAAGGAAATTGTACCAGAAAAAGGGAACAGTGGTGGTAAAAAGAGGGAAACTACATCTCTGAAGAGGCAAAGGAAGCCTATTATATCTGAGGAAAAGAAGGTAGGAGGATAATCATAGGGTGAATCTTACTCTCATCAGAATTGTCTCAAAGAGAAAATAATAGACATATTTGGTTTACAGAGAAACTTCTCATTTCTCTTTTCACCTCATTGAAAAGTGGAAAAAGAAAAATGAAAAAGGAAGGGTTAGGATAAATAAGAAGGGAATACAGCAATTGTAAGGGAAAGGGTTAAGAAAAGGGAAGGAACTTTAAGGGGGGAGCCTAGATAATGATAACAATATCAATCTAAACATATATGCAATAAGTGGTATAGCATCTAAATTCCTAAAGGAGAAGTGAAGCTGCAAAAAGAAATAGATAGCAAAACTATAATAGTGGGAGATCTCAACCTTGTACTCAGAACTAAATAAATCAAACCACAAAATAAATAAGAAAGAAATTAAAGAGGTAAATAAAACACTGAAAAAAGTTAGGAATGTTAGACCTTTGTAGGAAACTAAATGAGACAGAAAGGAATACACTTTCTTCTTGGCAGTGCATGGAACCTATACAAAAAATTGACCATATATTAGGACATAAAGACCTCAAATTCAAATGAAGAAAGGCAGAAATAGTAAATGCATCCTTTACATTCACAATGCAATAAAAATTACATTCAATAAAAATCCAGGGGAAAATAGACTAAAAATAATTGCAAACTAACTAATCTAATCCTAAAGGGTAAATGGGTGAAACAACAAACCATAGACAGAATTAATAATTTCACCCAAGAAAATGACAATAATGAGATGAAATACCAAAATGTATAGGATGCAGCCAAAGTGGTAATAAAGGGAAATTTTATATCTCTAGAGGCCTACTTGTATAAGATAGAGAAAGAGAAAATCAGTGAAATAGGCTTGCTACTAAAAATGCTAGAAAAAGAGCAAATTAAAAACCCATAACCAAACATTAAATCTGAAATTCTAAAAATAAAAGGAGAGATTAATAAAATTGAAAGTAAAAGAAGCAACTATTGAATTAATAAATAAAACTGAGTTGGTTCTATGAAAAAAAATAACAAAATAGATGAATCCTTAATAAATCTGACTAGAAAAAGGAAAGAGAAAAATCAAATTGTTAGTCTTAAAAATGAAAAGGGAGAACTCCCCACTAATGAAGAGGAAATTTGAGCAATAATTAGGAGTTACTTTGTGCAACTTTACACCAATAAATTTGATAATTTAAATGAAATGAATGAATACCTTCAAAAATATAGGTTGCTCTGATTAACAGAGGAAGAATTAAATTGGTTAAGTAGTCCCATTTTAGGGAAAAAAATTGAACAAGCTATTAAACAACTGCCTAAGAAAAAATCCCCAGCACCAGATGGATTTACATGTGATTCTACCAAACATTTAAAGAACAATTAACTCCAATGCTATATAAATTATTTGAAAAAATAGGGAATGAAGGAGTC
This sequence comes from Sarcophilus harrisii, assembly GCF_902635505.1. Classification (NCBI taxonomy): domain Eukaryota; kingdom Metazoa; phylum Chordata; class Mammalia; order Dasyuromorphia; family Dasyuridae; genus Sarcophilus; species Sarcophilus harrisii. Next base: position 134,999,947 of record NC_045430.1, on the reverse strand, counting down.
CTACCAAATTCCTTTCATGACACAGACATGGTATTGATATCTAAACTATGTAGAATGAAAACAGAAAAAAAAAATTATAGACCAATCTCCCTAATGAATAATGATGCTAAAATCTTAAATAAAATATTACCAAAAAAATTACAGAAGATCATCCACAGCATCATACATCGTGACCAAGTACAACTTATACCAGGAATGCAGGACTGATTCAATATTAGGAAAACTATTAACATAATTGACTATATCAATAACCAAATTAACAAAAATCATATGATCATCTCAATAGATGCAGAAAAAGCATTTGATAAAATCCTACACCTATTCCTATTAAAAACACTAGAGAGTATAGGAATAAATGGACTTTTCCTTAAAATAGTCAGTAGCATCTATTTAAAACCCTCAGTAAACATCATTTGTAATGGTGACAAACTGGAACCATTCCCAATAAAATCAGGAGGGAAGCAAGATTGTCCACTATCACCATCACTATTCAATATTGTATTAGAAACTCTAGCTTCAGCAACAAGAGATGAAAAAGAGATTAAAGGAATTAGAATAAGTAATAAGGAAACCAAATTATCACTCTTTGCAGATAATATGGTGGTATACTAAAGAACCCTAAAGATTCTACTAAAAAGCTATTAGAAATAATCCACAAGTTTAGCAAGGTGGCAGGATACAAAATAAATCCATATAAATCATCAGTATTTTTATATATCACGAACAAAACAGCAAGAGATACAAAGAGAAATTCCATTTAAAATAACTGTTGATAGTATAAAATATTTAGGAATCTATATGCCAAGGAAAAGTCAGAAACTATACAAGCAAAACTATAAAATACTTTCTAAACAATTGGAAAAATATTCAGTGCTCTTGGATAGGTGGAGCAAATATAATAAAGATTACAGTACTCCCCAAACTAATCTATTAATTTAGTGTTATACCAATCAGACTCCCAAGAAACTATTTTAATGACCTTGAAAAATAACTACAAAATTCATCTGGAAGAACAAAAGATCAAAAATTTCAATGGAACTAATGAAAAAAAAAATCAAATGAAGGTGGTCTAGCTGTACTTGATCTAAAACTATGTTATAAAGCAGTGGTCACCAAAACCATTTGGTATTGGCTAAGAAATAGAGTATTTGATCAGTGGAATAGGTTAGGTTCACAGGACAAAATAGTCAATAACTATAGCAATCTAGTCTTTGACAAACCCAAAGATCCCAACTTTTGGGATCAGAATACACTAATTGACAAAAACTGCTTGGAAAATTGAAAATCAATATGGCAGAAATTAGGTATTGACCCACACTTAACACCTTACACCAGTGGTTCTCAAAGCATGGTCTAGAGAATCCTCGGGATCTATGAAACCCTTTTAGAGGGCCTACAAATTCAAAAATAGTTTTTATTTTCAATATGGTAAATGTCTATAAATATAATTCAGATAAACCAAAACGCTTTGGAGAGATCCTCAATAATTTTTAATAGGACAAAGATACTGAAAACAAAATTTTGAGAACTATTGCCATACACCAAGATAAGATCAAAATGAGTTCATGATCTAGGCATAAAAAATCATATTATAAATAAATTAGAATAACATAGGAAAACTGAGACATTAATGCATTGTTGGTGAGTTGTGAACATAACCAACCATTCTGGAGAGTAATTTGGAACTACACTCAAAAAGATGTCAAACTGTGCATACCCTTTGACATAGCCGTATTATTACTGGGCTTATATCCCAAAGAGATATTAAAGAAGGGAAAGGGACCTGCATGCGCAAAAATGTTTGTGGCAGCTCTTTTCATAGGGCTAAAAACTGGAAACTGAAGGAATATCCAATAATTGGAGAATGGCTGAGTAAATTGTGGTATATGAATGTTATGGAATATTATTGTTCTGTAAGAAATGACCAGCAGGATGAATACAAAGAGGCCTGGAGAGATTTACATCTTCCCATGTAAGTAAAAGTACGTGGATGATGCTAAGTGAAATGAGCAGAACCAGGGGATCATTATACACTTAAACAACAATATTATATTAGAATTAATTCTGATGGAAGTGGCTCCAAATCAGTTCCAATTGATCAGTAATAAACAGAACCAGGTACACCCAGTGAAAGAACACTGGAAAATGAGTGTGGACCACCCCATAGCATTTACACTCTTTCAGTTAATGTTTGCTTGAATTTTTGTTTTTCTTCCCAGGTTTTTTTTTTACCTTCTTTCTAAATCTATTTGTGTGTGTGTGTGTGTGTGTGTGTGTGTGTATGTAGCAAGACAGCTGTATAAATATGTGTACATATATTGTATTTAGCATATTTAACATGTATGCGACTACCTGCCATCTAGGGGAGGGAGTAGATAGAAGGAGAGGAAAAGTTGGAACAGAAGTTTTTGCAAGGGTCAGTGTTGAAAAATTACCTATGCATATGTTTTGTCAATAAAAAACTTTTAATAATAAAATAAAAACATTTAAAAAGATTATTTTATTTCTTACTCTGGATCTGTGTTTTGCATCTCCCTTGCCCATGGTCACATTTGCATTAAATCAGCAAATACTAAAACATATGTGGATTAAATTCAGATGATCTTTTCAAGCAATTTGTGGGATTCCTGTGTTATTTTTTGTAAGTAGTATTTTGTTTTTTAATTACATGTAAATAAACTTTTCAACATTCCTTTTTCATAAAATTTTGAGTTCCCAATCAGTCTTTCCCTATCCTTCCCCAACACAACAAGTAATCTCTTATAAATTATTTATGTGTCATCAAGTTAAATATATTTCCATATTAATCTTGTTTTAAAAAAGAATCAGAAAAAAAGAAAAAAACATGAGAAATTTTAAAAAGTGAAAATAGTATTCTTTGCTCTGCATTCAAATTCTATAAATCCTTCTTTGAATGTAGATCGCATTCTCCATCATGAGTTATTTGGAATGTTCTTGGGAGAAAAATAATTCTTACTCTTTAATATCCTTATTCATTAATGACAGTCAAAACAGTTAAGCAGGACAATGCAACCTGACATAGGAGGTTTCAAAGAAACTCAATGGTTTCCTCTACTTTTCCAAACATCCCTAAGTTTACTTTCTCCTGTGTCACAGAAGTAAAAGGGTAAGAATATGGGAAGCTTGTTATGTCTCAATAAACATCCTGGCTACACTTTATTCTGTAATAGTGTTCACCTAAAGAATTGAGAAATGACAGGAAATAGAAAAGGGTGCCACCAGGGGTGAAGGATTGAACAAGACTTGGGAAAAACTACTGGAGCCCAGCAATTTCAGCATTCCCAGAAATCACTTAGGGCAGAAAAGTAAATGCATCAGTACTGGAGGAAGTGAGATGCTTTATAAGTTTGGTCCCCTAAGAAAAGCACTATCAAAAGCACATACTTGAGAATATTATAAGAGCATATAGGAATTTTAAAAACTAAAAATTAGCTTTAAGAAAGAGCTCAGAGGAAATAATCATTAGATACAATTGATATAATTGTCGATATTTTTGATAATATTAATTTGGGGTGATTGACCTTTGGTTAGTGTGCTTCTGTGTGTGTGTGTGTGTGTGTATGTGTGAATTCCTTCCATTTCTCAGACATTGGACAATTATAGCATATATGAGAACAGAGATTTTCTCCCAATTGATAGTTTCTTTTTTAAACTAATAGCATTAATTTTGATCATAAAAAAGGTTTTAATATATTAATGTACTTGAAGTTATCACTTTTAAAAATTTGTAATCATTACTATTTCTTATTTTGTTAAATATTCTCCCTAGCCATACTTGGAAATTTCATTTAGTACTATTCTTCTGTAATTAAAAAAAATTATTATACACAAAATAAATAGATTCAAAGGAAGCTTGTGGGGCAAGGCCTTAGAAACTGGGATGGATAATTTATTATTATTGTTAGTATTATATAGCTAGTACTTATACTTTAAAGTTTGTAAAGCACTTTACAAATATTATGTTATTTGATCCTCACAACATCCCTATAAAGTAGATACTATTATTATCCCTGTTCACAGATGACAAAACTAAGGCAGATGGAAAAAAAATAGTCCAAGGTCATATGGCTAGAAAGAGATCCTGGATGGATTTGAATTCTTTTTTTTTTCTGATTATATGTCCATTCTTATTTGCTGGGCAACCAGTGAATCAGTCAGTGTATCCTACAGAAGATATCATTTGAGCTGAATGCTAAAGGAAATGAATACTTCCTTCATAAGTAATGGCATGAGAAAGAGATATGTTTTCAAGTTTGAGAAACAAGATGGTCATTTGAGGTAGAATATGGAATTTTGGGGAGGGAAGTAATGTATGTAGAAAAGCTAGAAAAATGTATTAGAGCTACAATATGAAGGGTCTATCTTATAGGCAAGCAGGAGCTACTTGAGTTTATTGCATAGGAGTATAACATGGTCAGGCCTGTACTTGGGGAAAATTGCTTTTGCAATAGTGTGAGGGATGATATAGTGGGGAGAAAGATGATGTGAGGAGAAAAATGACAAGGCAATTAAAATGAATTATAAAGCATTACTAAAAACTAGGTATATAAATATAAACTAAAAAGACAGTCCCCATCTTCAAGAAACTTTATATTATAAAGAGGCATACAACTTTTAAAGCTGAACTTCAAAAAAGAGATTCATGGATGTTCTGGAAATGATAAGGAATTAAGGTGAAATTTGTATTGTGGGCAACATACAGGGAAATATCAGCATCCTAAGGGTGTAACTGAGTGACTCAGCAGTATCAGAGGCAGAATTTGAACATAAGTCTTTCTTATTCCAAAGCTAACCAATAGGCTAGCCTCTGTGAGGTCACAGTGGAAGAATTAGTTTTTTCAAGCAGAAGGACCAATCTCACAGGAAAGAAGTAGAAAAAAATAACTGAAGACTTAGCCTAGGGTACAAAGGAAGAGAAATAAGAAAAGCAATGTCAGCTCATAGAAGTCATAATCAAAGGAAGAGAGAAAGGTCGTTTACTTTTCATAATAAACTTAGGAAATAGGTGAAGTATTGATGACATTATTTCATACTCTAAAAATATTTTTTAAAATAGTTATACAACTAAAGCTAAGAGCAATTAAATGACTTAGCCAAGGTTCATGACTCTTAAGTTCAGTGCTCTTTCTACTATAATAATGGTTGGGAACATAGAATATTTTTTCTTATAATAATCTCATCAGACATTTGAATATGTTAAAACATAAAAGTCAAACATGTAATATGAAATCTGTAATTAAAAATAAACAAATTTATTTGAACTGATGCTGAATGAAATGGGCAGAACCTAGAGAACAATATACACAGTAACAATAACCTTGTGTGTCTGATCAACGTTGATAGACTTTGTTCTTCTGAAGAATACAATGAAACAATTCTAAAAAAATTCATGATGGCAAATACTAGCTACATTCAAAGAACAAATTTTGGGGCCTGGTGACAGATTGAAGCATACAATTTCACTTTTTTGTTGTTTTTATTTCTTGTTGTTTTTCCTTTTTGTCCTGATTCTTCTCTCACAACATGACTAAGGTAGAATTATCATCCTGGGGAGCAGGGAAAAGATACAGACAGAAAAAATGAAATTCAAAATGTGATAAACTTAAGTGTCAAAAACTAATAAAATTTTTAAAAGAAAAGAAAAAATTAAGGATATCTATGTAGTACTCATCTAAATTTGTTTTAAAATATATTTTGAATTATGGATTTTTTAATATTTTCCCAATTACATGTCAAAGAAATGTTTAGCATTCATTTTTATAAGATTTTGAGTTCCAAAGTTTTTAATCTCCATTTGTCCTCTTTATGAAAAGAATAGATAATTTGACATAGGTTTTTTCATATATTATCGTGAAGATCATATTTCTATATTAGCAACAGTTATCAAAGAAAAAACACATCAAAAGAAAAAAAATCATGAGAAAGAATAAAGTAAGTGAAAAATTATGCTCAGTTCTTTATGTGAATGTGTATAGAATTTTTCCCCATTAGTTATTTGTGCTTATATTGGAGCATTGTGTTACTGTGAAGAGCTGAGCCATTCATAATTGATCACCAGACAATGTTTCTCTGGTTCTATTCATGTCATTTTGCATAAATCCCTACAAGTCTTTCCAGGTTTTTCTAAAATACGCTTGTTCATCATTTCTTAATGCATAATATTATTCCATTATTACACAATTTCCAATATTTTGTCACCATGAAAAAGACTGGTATAAATATTTTTGCACTTGTTGATTCTTTCCCCCTTTCTAATCATCTCATTGGGATATAGATGTAGTAGTGATACTATTGAATCAAGAGATATGCACAGTTGGATTGTATTTTAGGTATAGTTCCAAATTGCTCTCCAAAATGGTTGGATCAGTTCATTATTCCACCAACAGTGGATAAGTGCCCCAATATTCCCATATCCTCTTCAATATTTATCATTATCCTTTTATTTCATACTGGTCTATCTGATAGGTGTGAGGTGGTTGTTTTAATTTGAATTTCTCTAATCAAAAGTGATTTAGAGCACTATATATTTATAGATAGCTTTGATTTTTTCAGTAATGTAATATCTACTTATTGATGTTTAGCTAATGACTTCACATTTTAAGCACCAACAGTTGTTCATATTTTTAGATAAGATAAAAATTATCATTGTTAGTATTATTGACTCCATTTTTTCACAGTAAAACATTATTTGTGAAGGGAAAACAGAACACACAGAACTGGCTTTCACTATTTTTTCCAGCTGTTGCCATTGCTAAAAATTTTCTCACTTAATGGCAAATGTGTTGGTAATCCACACTTAGTAAGCCTGAGAAACAAACACAGTCCAAAAAAGCACTTTTATTAAAAATATATTCAAAGCTTTTTCACATGCTAGGTACTAGCTTTGAAAGTTTATGATCATAGGCAGCTAGGTAGTGCAGTGGATAGAGCACCAGTCTTGAAGTCAGGAGGATCTGAGTTCAAATCTGGTCTCAAACACTTAACACTTCCTAGCTGTGTGACTCTGGGCAAGTCACTTAACCCCAATTTCCTCAGCAAAAAAAGAAAAAAGAAAGTTTATGATTAGCAGCAGAGTCCAGGATCACTGCTGCATCACAATATTACATCACAATAGGACTTTGAAAAAAATCCTAGAAAATTCTTCTATAATCTGTAATGTAGTGGATGAGAAGATATAGAAGAAAGGAAGGAGCATAAATCAAAATTAGTCATTCAATTAAGATAGCAAAGGCAGAAGAAGGGCTAATATAATTAGGGATCAAGTTGATAAGATATGTGAAACAAGAAAATCAATTGCTTTAAGATTCAAGAAGATCCAGGAGACTTATTGTCCTGCATTTAGATCAATTAGGAAAATTTAGAATGAAAATAAAAATGAACATTTTAGGGTTAAATGACTGTCCTGGGAAGCTGATCTTGATATTACTTCTAAGATTAGTCATATGATTATTTATATTATATTTATACTTTCATTTGCATTTCATAATAAGAATGCTAAGAAGGGATTTTATTCATTACTAATTTAAGGTGAACTTGGTATATAAGTTATGAAGGTAACAATAAATCAAAAGATAACCTTTTTAAAAAGATGGACTTAGCATATCTACAAGACCCATGTTGAACTTTTTTAACTTGGTGCAAGCAAATCATTATGGGCCTATTAAAGTGTTTTAATAAAATAAAAATCAAGAAACTATATTATACAATTGTTATATATGAATGGCAGAGAGGATTATGGTACAATTTGGTATACTTATGCTTTTTAGATTCTTCAAGTATATATTGTTGGAAAATGCTACATATAGAGGATTTAACTTCAAATTTGTCATCTATATGACCATGAAGAAATCACTTACTTATCTGTTCATTCATTTTTTATAATATTAAATGAATTGGTTGGACTAAATTATATTAAGATTCCTTTTTATCTCTAAATATATGATTGTCTGTTTTAAGCTTTTTCTTATGCTCACAGTTAGATTGGGAATTGTTTCCAAGGTACTTTTGCAGTAATTTAAAAACCTTATATAAAGGTCCACTTATATGCCACCTGCTTGTTAATATCTGATTTAATTAGCATTCTGTTAGATTGCATCTCTGTTAAAGTCAAATAACTGTATGCCATGTGAAGTCATCACCAAAGTATTTCTGGTGAGGAATTAAAAATGGCTGTCACTCTGGAATCTATGTTTAAAATTTATTTGAACATACTCAAGATGCTGAAGCCAGACAACTTGATGAGACTTTGCTTCTATGTTGAAGCAAAATGGAATATGCTGAAAATAAATGCCGTTAAGTTGAGAAGTCATCGGATGATGTAGGTGATTGTAAAGAATATGCCATGAGAAAAAAGAAAAGATTGGGAGTCAGAGACCTGGGTCAGAATTCTGACTCTTTTTCTGTATGATCTTGGGTAAGTCACTTAAAACCTTTGAGTCAGTTTTTTTTTTACTTGGCAAAATGAAAGGATTGAAATTTCTGTTACCTAAGATCACTTCTGATTTTTATATTTTATAATCTTGATACCTCACACTACCATTTTACTTGAGACTAATACATCTGATGGATGTGTAAGGTGATTGAAAGCACACTTGCCACCAGAACCAATAGTTATATTTCAGAAATATAATTTTCACTTTTGAGATAAATGAGCTACTGTTGCTTATTTTTTAGAGTTTTAATTTCTGTGAGGAAAATATCCAGTTTTGTCCTTCACATCCTGATTCTATGCTTTGTTATTTTCCCCCCAAGAACTCTTCTGTTTTAACCCAGAAATTATATTTGGGGACAGCTAGATGACACAGTGGGATAGAGCACTGGTCCTGAAATAAGGAGATCCTGAGTTCAAATTTGGTCACAGACATTTAATAGCTCCTAGCTTTATGATCCAGGGCAAATCACTTAACATTCCTCCAAACCCCAGATTCTTCAAAAACGTCAAAAAAATTGGTTCTTCAATCCTTTGTTCTAATACCATCTCTGTACTTGCATGGTTCCTATAAATAGCTATACAATTGTGCAGATCTTTCTTCTGGGATGCTAGATGTGAGGTTCTATGAAGTTCCCCTATGATCCCCTCTGCCATGTTTGAGTTCATTATAAGTTTTTAAAAAGTTAATTTCAATTCCAATATACTGGGGTTAGAAAATGCCAATAATACCTAGAGAGAGAACTAAGACAGAATCAAAGCATAGTATTTTCTCCTTTTTATTTGTTTGTATGTTTTTCTTTCTTGTGAGGTTCTTTGAGGGGGGTTTAATTTTTCTTGCACAACATGACAAAATGATAACTATAGAAATATGTTTAAAAGGATAGCATACATTTAACCTATATCAGATTGCTTGCTATCTTGAAGAGGAAGGGAGAAATATTTGGAACACAAAGTTTTATAAAAAAAAGTATGTTGAAAACTATCTTTACATGGATTTGGAAAATAAAATGCTGTTGAGAAAAAAATAATTTAAAAAGTAAATTAAAAGTCAATGTCAAAGGCCTAACTCCAAGTCAATGTATGACTAAGAAACAACATTCACACATCAAAAATTATCGATGTTATATGGTAAAGAATTCATCCCTGATAAAAATCCATCCTTTTTAAAGATTTCTCTTTTTAAAAAAAAGGACACCAGAATTATGGTAAAGAATTTATTCCCAATGAAGCAGAAATCATTACAAAAATAGTGGTTTTTCAATCTCCTTAAGGAGTCATCATTGATCCCAGAGTAACATTAGTAGAGCAATAAAATCTCAGGGCAAGGTGTAGACATACCTATCAGAACTGAATTAATTTGATGATGATAATGATGATGGTGATAACAATAGTTATAGTGCTTTAAGGTTTGTATTTTATCTTATTTTCTCATCTTATCCTGAGAAAAATCATGGGAATTAGTTGCTATTATTCATAGATGAGGACTAAAATTTAACTGAAAGACTTTTAACTTATCATACAACCACAAAATTGTTGAGACTGGATTTTTTACTGAGGATTTCCTCACTCCAAGTACAACACTATGGCCACTATGGAGGAACTACGTGTTCCTCCAAAGAAAAAGCTATTAGATAGTAATAATGCATATAGAAGAAATATAAGGATTAGCTTCAAATTCAAAGCTACATGTTGACATGAAGGTAGCAAGATCTTGCAGAAGACATTAGCAAAATACAGGAAATCCATACCCTCAATCCAAGTAAATATATAATAAAATTCCCATGCTGAGACTGGAGCATCATTTTATTATGTAGTTTTAAGAATAGAAAATATAGATTCTATTAATAATGCTACTTTAGAAAAGTAGAACATTCAAAATCAAACAAAAGAAATTATATGAACTTTCATAAAAGTGAATATCATTTGACATTAAGTTATCTTGATTATTCATGTTGGTGTAAAACATGATATTCACAGTTAATCATAGAACCTCTCTCCTCACTTTGTGGTATTTTAAATGATGGTCGTACTTTAAATAATGGTCATTGAAGGTAGTTGTTTTATAAGAGAGAAATTGTAATACAGCAACAGGTATACACCTTCTATAATTTATTCCTAAAAGGCTTATCAGGCAAAATTTTTGAACCCTCAAGATTATGATGATTACTTAATTGATATTGCCAGTAATTGTGTCATTTTTATATTATTAATGAGATCAGAAGAATAGTCATCATATACAATAGGAATACATAGTGTCAAGTACTTTTGTTTGTAGGCCACTCCTTATTCTATTACTTGAGTCAATATGCTATTGAATCTCATTGTCTTAAATTTTACGCTAATCTAGAGTATAATCTGATATTTCCTTGTTATTTACTAAAAAGTCAATATATGCGTCAATGAATCAACTAAATTCAGAACATCACCACAGTCCATCAAACATTTATGGAAAAAACTGGTATAATATCTTTTTTAAAATGGTATCACTCACCCCTCTCTTTAACTCAGCCTCTCTCTTTTTTGCTGTTATTTTCTTTGTCTTTTTGTCTCCATCTCTGTCTCTCTCTGTATGTCTCTCAGTCTCTCCTTGTGCCTATTTGTCTGACTCTGTATGTGTGTGTGTTTTTCTGTTTCTCTTCCTCTTCTCTCTGTCTGCATGTGTTTGTCTCTAGCTCTATCTCTGTCTGTGTCTTTTCCTGCTTGTCTGTCTTTCTGTATCTGTATCTATCTTTCAGTCTCTATTTGTCTGTATCTGAATCTGTGTTTGTATGTGTATCTTTCCCTATCTTCTCCCCCTTTCTCTTTCTAACTATCTCTTCTTTGAGTATGTGGCCCATTTGCTGCATCAGTCATGATATCTACTCAAGATATATTGAATTTGGAAGCCTATTTCAGAGGACACATTTTGACAAATTTCTTTTGAATTTTAGTGTTCCTAATTTCATTTTACTGCTGTAATTGTCACAATTTTGCTTCAATTATTTTCAACACAGATTGCCCTGTGCTATTGTTTCTAACAATAAGTCACTATGTACTTCAAATGAGTTTGTAGAATTTGTGGAGAGCAAATTTACACAGACTAGACTATAAAAATAGTTGCTCATCATATTCAAGCTAGTGGTCAGCATGAAAGAATGATTCAAACTACTAGGAATGCACTTGAACAGATTGTTGAAGATTGGTCAGTGAGAATTATTGAATTACTCTCTTCAAAAAGAGTCAGTTCTTCTGAGAAATAGTAATGGGGCAACATATTTTCACTTGCTTTGATAATCCCTGTCTAGACTTCTCTAAAGACTTATAAAAATATTGTATTTTGGGTAGCACTTTGTCTATACCTGTGCTTACTTTTATAAGTCAATTTCAAATAGGAAGTTTAGCATTAGGAAGGAATACTTTATATATTGAGAGGCAGCATGGTTTAGTAGATTGGTCACCGAACCTAGAGCTGAGAAGACATGAATTTAAAACCAACTTTGCTCTCTAACCCTGGGCAAGCTATATAACCTCTGTGCTTCATTTGTTTTTCACCTGTAAAAATGAGAGAGTCATGCTCAGCAATTTCTAATGTCCCATACTGCTTAAATTTTCTAATCTTAAAATCCTCTTACATCCCACAGCTTACATTATACATGGTCTTTCCAGTTGATCAATTGAAAACATCTTATTTCTAGTCCTATTTATTAAAAAAAAAAATAACACTGATATTGTTAATCACAGATTACTATTCTTTGGGATATACCTCTTGAAAATTCACCAGAGAGGTAAAGTTTAGAGCTGGATGAAGATGTATGTCAGATAATATTCTTTATGCATATTAAAAGATAGTATGGTTTAGTAACGGGCCACTCACTCTGGAGTCAGGAAGTCTTGAATTCAATGCCCACTTTGAAGTTTGAGATTAAGCAAGCCATTTAACCTTAATGTCTCAGGTGTATTTTTTTCCTATCTATAAAATTAGGGTTATCCGTTGGATTCTAAAGTCTCTCATAGCTCTAACTTTCTAATCCATGCTATCTAATTAACTAGTTATCACAATAGCAAAAAAAAAAAAAAATAGCCAGAAGACAATGCTATATGGAGAATATGTGACAAAAAGGGTACCTATTCCTTTGTTGGTTGCAAGTTAGCTTTCTATCTGGGAACATACCTTATATATGACAAAAATCACTATAGTGTAAGGTAGGTATCTGAATTTTTTTGAATTACTTGGTATAACTTCCCACAGCTATGTGCTACAATTTCTTCAGAGAAATCCCACAGTAATAAAGTATAGTCATTGTAAAAGTTTTCTGAGACCCTGCCTCTTTATTTAGCTCAAAATAGCAGGAGGTGTCAGTCTTAGAAGACCCTCAGGAAGGAACTCCTATTTCTAAAAGAGAAGTACTTATAATAATCAGAGAAGCAGGTTTTACTAACAACTAACCAATAAATGCTTAAATTTGGGTTATTAAGAAAATATCTACAAAAAAAAACTATTTTATCATTATCTATTGTTTGTAACCAAAGCATTTGTTCCTCTTATTTAAAAAGAGATTTTATTTGCTATGCTCTCCCTCTATATCTGTGTAAGCAAGAAAATACTTTATCCTTTGGAATTTGAATTCTATCTGTCTCTCCTGAGCTAAAGTAGATAGTACATAAAATTACATGATTGTAATTGGAATTGTAAAGGAATCTTAAATCTATTTCAGAGCTTTCATACCACACCAAAAGTGTGACTTGATAAATAAAACAAAAAAATGACTATTTCTTAATTTGTTTTACATCTTTTTTATCTTTTTATGCATCTTTTTAATCTTTTGCATATGTAATGAATTTGGTTATGATATACACCACATTTCCTTTCATATTTGTCTTATGTAAAAGCTGTTTGCAGCCTATAATAGGCATTACTTCATAGTGTGCACACATATACACATATGTGTGTATTATTTATGTGTATGTATATAATTATATAGTTATATATATGTATTATAGAACAAAATCACATATAATGAGACAGAATAGAGATATTGTGACACAAGGGGAGGTAGTGAACATACTGACAAAGTCATAGGTTCTTTATGTTAAAGAGATCTCATTTTAAAGGAGCAGCATATGGAAATACAGTAATACATAGAAATGTGTATTTTTAACATTAAGAGAAAATGGGGAAAGGCTTCAGTGAATCATTGGGCTTCTTGGAGCTGAATCCACTGAAACATATCATCAAAATATCTGGGTTTCAATCCCAAGATTTTTACCTGTATGACACTTGGGTAAATTACTTGATGTTCTTAGCCCTTAGTTTCCCTGTCTGTAAAATGAAGAAGATTGTACAATATGGTCTAGATATAATCTTCCAACTTTAAATCTCATGACTTACTGAGGAACAATGTGAGCAAGAGCTACAGTACATAAAGTATAGTACATGGAAAGGCTGCAGTCTATCCTTTAGAAAGGAGCAACAATATCAATAAGATCCATATATATGGGATATAGATGTAGATATAGATAGATATACATACACACATATGTGTTGATGTATGTGTGTTTATATGCTTATATACACATATGTAAACATTTACACATATATTGCATGTTACTGAGAAGACAATATGTTTCAAGTTGGAAAATGTTCAATTTAATTTATTATCCTCATGTTTAAATTTCAATTGCAAAAGAAATAAATGTTAACTATAATGTCCCAAAAATTTAAGTGCAGAAATGTACAGTAAAACTTTAGGGACATCCTACATTCATTTACACAATTGTGTTCCCTACCCTGTTATGCCAATTAAAAAACAAATAAAACAAAACAAAATTTAAAAAACAAACAATGGAGCAGCTAGGTGGTGCAGTAGATGGAATACCAGCACTGAAGACAGGAGGACCTGAGTTCAAATCTTAACAATTCCTAGCTATGTGACCCTGGGCAAGTCACTTAACCCCAATTCCCTCAGCAAAACAAACAAACCAACCAAAAAACCCTAAGGATTTTCACTATAAATGGATGGGAAGAAGGTAGGAACTACATGGATGGCATATTAAATTTTAATTAACCTTTGATTAAACAACATGTAACAACCAATAAAGGACATTAGAATTTACTTTTTAAAGACCCTTTACCATTTTTAAGGATTTTCTCAAGTTGTAGAAAATTCTGCTTAGTGTACTGTTTTTGGCACCAAATTTCAATGGATTCTGTTTCTCTTAGTGGGGGGAAAAAATCAATAAGTAGGAAGAGAAAAAAACTGTAAATTATTGAAAGGTAAATTCTACCACTTCCATATTTTCTCCTTCCCCTCTATCTTTGAAGAGAAACCACCTTTGATTTCAGGGACTGAAGGTTCAGGTTAGCTACTGTTGCTCTAAGTCATTCCAAGCATATCCACAGGAAGTGAATATGATAATAAAAGTTAATACGCTTTCTTCCCAGTTGAAAAATTTTATGGAGGAGGAAAGGAAAATAATAAAAAAGGATGAGAAATAAAATGGCAGAAGAGTGAATCCTCAGACTATCTTTTTCTCTCCTTTCTTCCATCACTGACAAACACTTTAACTCTTTTTATGCTTTGGCATAATACTGTAGGTTCTTCTGAAAGCATTCTGCTTGTTGTGTTTTATACCACAACAGTATTTCATCACAATCAGGTACTACAACTTGCTCAGCTATTCCCCAATTGATAGACATCCCTTCAATTGATAAATCTGTAAATACAATAGATGGAATACCAGCACTGAAGTCAGGAGGACTGTCCAGTATAGAAAAAGGCCTTTTGGCAACATTTAATAATTTTTTTAATGACCTGCCTATTTGTAAATATGCCTACATAGTTTTAGCTGGAGACATGTATCATAGATCTAACTCAGTTTCAATTGATCAAGGATGGACAGAAGCAGCTACACCCAAAGAAAGAACACTGGGAAATGAATGTAAACTGCTTGCATTTTTGTCTTTCTTCCCAGGTTATTTTTACCTTCTGAATCCAATTCTTCCTGTGCAACAAGTGAACTGTTCGGTTCTGCACACATATATTGTATCTAGGATACACTGTGACATATTTAACTTGTATAGGACTGCTTGCCATCTGGGGGGAGGGGGTGAAGTGAGGGAGGGGAGAAGTCAGAAGTGAGTGCAAGGAATAATGTTATAAAAAAACTACCCAGGCATGGGCTCTGTCAATAAAAAGTTTTAAAAAAAATACAAAAAAAAAAGTATCATAGAAAAATTGAGTGCTTATGTTCTTTGACTTTATTAAAACATTTTTATGAAAATGAAGCAGGTTAACTTCTCCATGGCATTTAACAGTCAGAAATATTTTCCTGGGTTTCACTGATCTTTCTTCATTTCATATGGTTTTATGTTATATTCATATATAGTCCTTTTTTTTAGCCATTTACCAATTAGTGGAATCCCACCCACATTTTCCAATTTTTTTCTAGTACAAAAATATCTGACATACATATTTTTGCATATATTGACTGAATCATTCTCCAAACACACTTTTTGTTTCATTTTAGTTAGAGATCTAAAATGGATATTATTAGGTAAGAAAATGCATTTGGGGGCATAGTTACAGATTACTTTTCAACATGATTTTAACAGTGCATAGCTCCACCAACAGTATTAATGTAGTTTTCTACAGTGTCGCCAACATTTGTCATGTTTCTTTTCTTCTCAACTTTGACAACCAGAAGAATATGAGTTAGCCCCTGAGTTGCTTTAACTTTCATTTTTTCTAATTTTTGATAACCTGTAGCATTTTCATATATCTACTGTTAGCTTGGATTCCTTCCTTTGAAAACTATCTGTTCTTTTTATAGAGTTTCTCTGAAAAATCAGTCTTTTCTCAAATACACAGAGAATTGAGTAAAATTTATAAAAATAAAAGTCATTTTCCAATTGCTAAATGTTCAAAGATATGAACAGGCAATTTTCAAATAAAAATTAACATTATCTATATTCATATAGAAATTTTCTAAATTACTATTAATTAGAAAAATGCAAATGGAAATAAATTTGAGGTACCATCTTATACATATCAGATTGGCTACTGTGACCTAAAGGAAACATTTAGAAAGTTGGAATTGATATGGGAAAATAGTGACTTTAATGGACTGTTGAAAAGTTGTAAACTAATCTAATGATTATGGAGAACAATAAGGTTATAAAAATATGTATACCCTTTTATAGAAATAGTATACTACTAGTTGCATATCCCAAAGTGATATTTTAAAAAATAAAAAAGAAAATCATATGTGTGTATGTCTTTTGTAGTGGCAAAGATTTATCAGTTGAAGGGATGTCTATCAATTGGGGAATAGCTGAGCAAGCTGTAGTACATGATTGTGATGAAATACTGTTGTGGTATAAAACACAACAAGCAGAATGCTTTCAGAAGAACCTGAAAATATTTATATGAACTGATGCAAAGTGAAGTAAGCAAAAAACTGAATAATGCTATAGGCAATAACAGCAATATTGTATGATGATTATTTTTGAATGATTTTATTCTTCTCAGCAATATAATAATTCAGGACAATGGCCAAGGATCTATTGTTAAAAATTCTATCCATCAATAGGTTAGGTTCAAGGGACAAAACAGTCAACAACTATAGCAACCTAGTCTTTGACAAACCCAAAGACCCCAGCTTTGGGAATAAGAACTTACTGTTTGACAAAAATTGCTGGGAAAATTGAAAACTAATATGGCAGGAACTAGGCATTGATCCACACTTAACACCGTACACCAAGATAAGGTCAAAATGGGTTCATGACCTAGGCATAAAGAATGAAATTATTAATAAATTAGAGGAACAGAGGATAGTTTACCTTTCAGACTGCAGAAGGGGAAGGACTTTATGACCAAAGAAGAACTAGAGATCATTACTGATCACAAAATAGAAAATTTTGACTATATCAAACTGAAAAGTTTTTGTACAAACAAAACTAATGCAGACAAGATTAGAAGGGAAGCAATAAACTGGGAAAATATTTTTACAGTCAAAGGTTCTGATAAAGGCCTCATTTCCAAAATATAGAGAGAATTAACTTTAATTTATAAAAAATCAAGCCATTCTCCAATTGAAAAATGGTCAAAGGATATAAACAGACAATTCTCAGATGAAGAAATTGAAACTATTTCTAGTCATATGAAAAGATGCTCCAAGTCACTATTAATCACAGAAATGCAAATTAAGACAACTCTAAGTTACCACTACACACCTGTCAGATTGGCTAAGATGACAGGAAAAAATAATGATGATTGTTGGAGGGGATGCGGGAAAACTGGGACATTGATGCATTGTTGGTGAAGTTGTGAACGAATCCAACCATTCTGGAGAGTAGTTTGGAACTATGCTCAAAAAGTTATCAAACTATGCATACCCTCTTATCCCACAGTGTTACTACTGGGCTTATATCCCAAAGAGATTATAAAGAAGGGAAAGGGACCTGTATGTGCACGAATGTTCGTGGCAGCCTTTTTTGTAGTGGCTAGAAACTGGAAACTGAATGGATGCCCATCAGCTGGAGCATGGCTGAATAAATTGTGGTATATGAATATTATGGAATATTATTGTTCTGTAAGATATGACCAACAGGATGATTTCAGAAAGGCTTGGAGAGACTTACACGAACTGATGCTGAGTGAAATGAGCAGGACCAGTAGATCATTATATACTTCAATAACAATACTATATGATGACCAGTTCTGATGGGCCTGGCCATCCTCAGCAATGAGATCAACCAAATCCTTTCCAATGGAGCAGTAATGAACTGAACTAGCTTCACCCAGAGAAAGAACTCTGGGTGATGACTAAAAACCATTACATTGAATTCCCAATCCCTATATTTATGTCCACCTTCATTTTTGATTTCCTTCACAAGCTAATTGTACAATATTTCAGAGTCTGATTCTTTTTGTACAGCAAAATAACAGTTTGGTCATGTATACTTATTGTGTATCTAATTTATATTTTAATATATTTAACATCTACTAGTCATCCTGCCATCTGGGGGAGGGGGAGGTAAGAGGTGAAAAATTGGAACAAGAAGTTTGGCAATTGTTAATGCTGTAAAGTTACCCATGCATATAACCTGTAAATAAAAGGCTATTAAATAAAACATGAAAAAAATTCTATCCATTTGCAGAGAAACTTGTGGAGTCTGATTGAATATCAAATTCTACGTTTTTGGTCTGTGTTCTGTCTCATAATTGACTATTAATGGAAATATGCTTTTCATGACTGTATATGTAACATCTATATCAAAATGTTTACTATTAATAAGAGTGGAAGGGAGGGAAAGGGGAGAGAATTTTGGAATTAAAATTTTTAAATGTTCATTTTTTTTACTTGCAATTAACTTTTTTAATGAAAATAAAGATTGTTTTACCTTTTAAAATAAGAAAACTGTCTGTTCACATACTTTGACCAATTACCAGTTGAGGAATAAATCTTATTCTCAAAATTTTAATCAGTTCATTATATATCTTGGAAATGAGACCCCTATCAAAGAAAACTGCTTTAGATTTTTTTTCTTCCAATTATCTGCTTTCTTTCTAATGATGAAATGAAAAGAAGTAAAACAATTTATATAATAGGAGTGTAGAAACACACAATTATGGTCATATGGTGAAGCACATCTGTGATCCCTGGTACTGGAAATCATGATGTTAGTAAATTACTTAAATTCTGAACTGTGGTAGACTGATTGAATGTTGGAACTAACTCAACAATATGGTGATCTGAGAAAATGAAAAATAGGGATATCAAGCTACCTAAGAGGAATAAACAAATCCAGTTCAGAAATGGAGATTTCTATAGATTAACAGTATTATTCTGGCTTGGGCAACAGTAAGAGGTTCAACCTCAACAAAACAAAACAAAGCAAGTGAATGAAACTAACTTTAAAAGACTTTATAATTAGCACTCTGATCACTGTAATGAATAATCATAATTTCAGAGGACCAATAATGAAATAAGCTTCTCATATACTGACAGATTTGTCATAAATTTAGGTTGAACAATACAATATATTTTTAGACACAGTCTATTTGGGGATTTATTTTATTTTCTTATGCATATTTGTTATATGAGTTTTGTTTTTTCCTATTTTTTTCCAATGATAGAGGAATATGATTTTTGGTCCTTGGGGAACTTTTTAAAAAATTAAACAATTATTTAATTAGCAGGTCCAGAGATACAAAGACAATGGTCTCTTCCATCAAGGAACTTACATTCTAATGGTCATAATCTTACATTAGAGTAGGGGTTCTTACTCTTGCTGTGTGCCACATACCTCTTCAGAATGGAGTTTTGAAATGAATATTTTTTATAAATGATTATTATAAAAATCAATTATATTAAAATATATCTTTCTCCATAAAAATCTAAACCTTCCTGCAATCCTGCAACTACAGATGCTTAAGCAACCCTGGACCCATAATTAAGAATCCCTACATTAGAGGATCTTGTAAACTTTTGATAAACTAGAAGAACTTTTCGCTTGAATACAGCACAAGAATTATTGCCTGCTATATACTGAGTATATCACACATTGCCTCATTTTCTTCAACCTGTGAAATGAGAAAGTCAGATACCAATATCTTTATGATCCTTTCAAGTTTAAAAAAAAAAGATTCATGCCCTTACAATTCTGATACTAAAAAAAGAAAAGAAAAGAAAACCCACTCCCAATAACAATTTAGAGTTCAAAGAAAACTGCAAAGCTGCATTTTTTCATACTTTTCATATTAATGCATTGTCATATACAACATATTTTTTAGGATAGTTTTGCTTTTTTGAACATAATCACAGAAAAGAACAGAAACTGAAATTAATTATGGTCCTATCTAAGTACAACATTTCTGCTAAATAAAAAAATAATTTCCCCCAGGCAGGGAAAAAAGTTCTTGTGTTTATTTGGGATATAAATGCATTCAAACTCATCTCTTTCTTTTCTCATTCAACATGAAATCTGTTTTCATCACTTGGAAAACTCTAAAGTATAGAGACTCTGTGAGAGATGAACTTATTTCTAAAAACTTTGCTTTTTGTTTATTCAGAACACAATTGTACACAATTATATACCTTAGCAATTGAGAATGTAAAGGAAATGAATGATTGTATAAAAATTTAGTAGACCCAAATTAACAAAAGAAGAAATAGAAATTTCAAATAGCCCAATACAAAGGAATGATGGTGGAGTTGGGGGTTGGCAATGAACACAGAATGATTATGATTTGGGGGTCAAAGGAACTAAATTTCTATTACTAGAATATTTGGGCAAGTCATTTGATACTCTGGGGTTCAGCTGAAGTGAGTTAATCAAATATAATTTTCACTCTCACTGTCATTTTTTGACCCCTTAATATTATGATTTTATCATATCAAATGATTACTTTTTATCAGAAAAGAATACTTACAATAAAAGGACATTGAAGCTTACATTTAAGAATTTTGTCATCTTAAGTTTTATATTTTTAAAAGATACAGATAGAAAATAACTTAGAATTTAGGAAATATGATGAAATGCAGAAAGGAAAAGCTCCTTTGTCTTCTTATTCACATATCTTATTGTTGCTGGATTTCAGCCCACAGACTTCAACTCAAAAAGAATCTGCAACTTTAATCAAATAATATTCCATAATATGACACTGAAGACTTACGTATAATGTCATGGTACCCTTCAATAAGTGATAAATATTCTAATCTCTCCCTTCAAAACAAATCTCTTAGTCTGAAATTCATAAAATCATGTTTGTTCTTAGAAATAGTGACTTTCTGATGGGATTTTTAATTTAGAACTAAAAGGAGCTTCTAATACTATCTAGTTCAACTTTCTCATTTTTCAAATGTCAAAAAACTTATCTGCAAGAAGGTTGTGTGACTTGTCTAAAAGAATAAAAGTAATAATTAGGAGACTTGGAACTTGAATTAAGGTCCTCCAGCATCGGAAGCAGTACTTAGACTTTACTAAGTAATGAGAACACATGTATAATAGAATACATATATGCTATTACACCTTTGGTGAAACTGGAAATTGGTTCAATCTTCCTGAAGAACAATTTGGACTTATCGCTTTAAAGGGGAGATTGACATGTTCATATCCTTTAACCTAGAAAATCAGTTGGTAGGTTTACATACTTCAGAGGTTAAAGACAGAAAGATCCTACATACAGTAAAATAAACATAAGAACATCTTATGACCTAGCAAAGACATGGAAAGAAACTAAATGTTTATCAAGGGTAGGATAATTAAACAAAATATGACTATGAGAGTAATGAAGTACTATTGCATGGGAAGAGATAACAAATATGAAGAACTCGAGAAGCAGGGAAAATATATGACCTACTGAAAAGTATAGTAAGCAGAACTTCTTAAATAGTATGTACAATATATTGAAAAGAAAGGAAAGAATTAAGAAATGACAGGAAAGAAAGAAAAAAGAAAACAAGGAAGGAAACATGGAAAGAAGAAAGAAAGGAAGGAAAAAGGGGAAAGAGGGATAAAGGAAGAAGTTCCTTTTATTATATTATTATTTTATATAATATATACATTTACGTCAATAACATAAATATTTAACACAGTAAATATGTTTATGTGATATACATATAATAAAAACAAGCCCCAGATCCATATATTTAGTTTCTACAATAGTTTTATAGAATACACATATATTTATATAGGATGTCCTTCACAAATGTAAATATATAAAATGTCACATATATACATACATACATACAATATAAATTCATCTACTTGTACATATATGTATATAACAATAATATTTATCATGATAAAAAGTCTTATTCAGTGTTAGATTAGTATCCCTGTGAAATAGAATCAAAATCCAAAAATAAAATACAGTATCTCCATAAGAAAATAGGCTAATAACAATAGCTATTTTTGAAGGAATTTCTTACTCAGTTTTAATCACAATGTATTTCTGGTTTCTAATAATAGAAACCTAGAAGATAATAAATCAGAAAATGATCATGGCAACCCCAGAATTGAAATATATCTCCATTGATCCCTAGGTACATTTTTGTCTCAACTTTCCCCGTACTCTGACCTTTTTCTACCAGTGATTTGAAAATGAAATACAACATATCTTCATGATATTTTTACAGGCACCCAAGGATTTTTTGTACCTTTAATGCTGGATAATACTGAGAGGGCAATATAATTTTATGGATCTTGAGGTAGTATTTTTAAAATGTTGAAATTTTATATTCAGGAAAATGTTATCGTTTGGGGGTGTTATAACAAAGTTACACTAGATTCATGACTAGCTATGAAATTTCAGCAGTTTTTATGCTTTGCTCCCTTCTTAATAAAAGTTGAAATTTTTACATGCTTCATGAGTCTAAGGCTCATGCTATAGACAAAAAATATTCTTTAAATGGTAATAATGTGAAAATTCATTCCTCTTCTGAGCAATAAGGTAATCTCTTGAGCTTACTAAATGAACAATGGTTCCACTATTAGTTCCTTAAACTGTCTTTGTTCATTGGAAAATGTTATGGATTCTTTAAGTTTTGTTTTGCTTTTAATTTGTTTTTCAACAGCA
This sequence comes from Sarcophilus harrisii, assembly GCF_902635505.1. Classification (NCBI taxonomy): domain Eukaryota; kingdom Metazoa; phylum Chordata; class Mammalia; order Dasyuromorphia; family Dasyuridae; genus Sarcophilus; species Sarcophilus harrisii. Next base: position 134,976,934 of record NC_045430.1, on the reverse strand, counting down.
AAAGGACAGAATTATTGTATCTAAAGTTTCAAGGAAACATACACATGCATATATGTGTATATATATATATATATATATATATATACTTATATATATTTTGTATGTATATATACACTTATATGTATATATACATATGTGTGTGTATATATATATACATATATATATATCGCATAATGTTATTTTTAAGTATTTGAAGGACTATCATATTCATAAAGGATTAAACCTGTTTTGTCCCCAGAAATCTGATTTAGGAACAAATTAAAAGACTGTTATCAGTCTTCTCAGTGTATTCATAAGGCCATGTATTCACAAAGGAGCCAAATGTCTCACTCTAAAATTTCATAGGTGAGTTAACCAATAAATATAGATTAATGATCTATGATATGCCAGGTAATTAATACTTATATGAAGAATACAAAAACAAAAAGGAAAGATGTACTCTGCTCTCAAGGACAGCTAGAAGAAGAAGACAAAGGAAACTGAAGAAAGGAGGGGGAGGAAAAGGCAACCAGGACACAGCCATATTGTAAATGTCCAAAGAGGTTATCTAAGGGGGAAATAAAGATTTGCCTGCACACTCTCAAAACCTAGTGATGAGTGTCCAAGGGCTTGAGAAAAAAAAGTACAAAGGATTACAGTCAGGTGGAAAATAAGGTAATACTTGAACTGTGAATCATGGAATCAGAAAGACTTAGAACTGAAGGGGCCTCTGAAGTCACCTAATCGAAATATATGTGTGTGTGTGTGTGTGTGTGTGTGTGTGTGTGTGTGTGTGTGTATGTATATATCATCAGGGCATCAGGGAGAAGTTATCTTCCAGGATATATTTGAAAATATATAGGGAAGGAGAGCTCCTGAGGCAGGAATTTAATCTATTTTGGAAGAAGTTTTATTACTAAAAAGCTGGGTTTTTTTTTTTTTTTCCTGATAGGGAAAAAAAAAGCCAATACACCATTGGCTTTTAAATAAATATTGAGTAAATGGAAGAGAATTACAAAAGACCGAACCTTTGCACTTTCCCTTTAGTGTTCCTAAATCAGATTTCTGGGGACAAAACAGGTTTAATCCTTTATGAATATGATAGTCCTTCAAATACTTAAAAATAACGTTATTCCCTTCCCCCAAAATCAGGTCTTTTAAGTACTCTTTATGATAAATGGCCTTAGTTCCTTCAGTCAGTTCTAATAAACCATGAACTTTAATCCTCTCAATATTCAGTTCGGAAAGTGACTGGCATGGTTATGATTACATAAATCTCATAATGACAGAAAGATGGGATAGAATAATCCAGAAAGAGCACAGTATAGACAAAAGGATCAAACATTTTGAGGCAAAAGACTTGGGTTCCAGTTTTGGTTCTGCTACTTCTTGTCATTGTGATATTGGAGAAAACTCTTATGTCTTTCAACCTTAATTCCTCACTTATCAAATTAAAGATGCATCTAATTCTCTTCTAGAACTGAATCTATAATGTTATTGCTTACAAACAAGAATGTCCTCATCAGGGATATTTTAGTAATCTTGCTAAGAAGATCTAACTACAATTATAGTATAGTAGGTCCAGGTACCAAGAGATTACTAGAGATTTTAGATATGTTAAATAAAAGAAGGATATAGGCCAGTTGCTATCTCATCAAGAAAATAAACAATACACACATTGACTGCAAAAAAAAAAAAAAAGACAAAAAAATAGCAATAACAATTAAATAATCCAATTTGACTTCAAAGATAGCAGCAAATAAGAGCTATATAAAGGAAATTTCCCTCTCTCTTATCTTGCAGAAGTTGGGTGAATATTGTTTTTGAACACTTTATATGCAATATTGCCAGACTTTCATAAATGTATAAATGTTTCTACATATTTTGCTAAACATTTTTTTCTTTTTTCTATTATTATTATTCATTGTTGTTTTTATAGTATACTTTTCTGAGAGTCAAATAAGGGGAGAACTCACAGGGAAGTATAGTTCATTTAAAATAAAAACTATTAACACAATCCAATTTATTTTATTATTCATTTAAATATTATTTTTAGAAAGAGAAATGTTTGGGTGCCTCCTTTTCTTTCAAACAGGATTTGTTGCAGCTTAAAATCTCATAAGAGTTAAGATTAAGAATTTAAGAAAAAGAATCTTTATGACTTATATGTACTGATGTTAAATGAAGTGAGTAGAACCAAGAGAACAATGTACACAGCAATAACGAGTTTATGTGATGATCAATTGTAGTGGACTTGGCTCTTTTCAACAATAAGGTGATTTAAAGCAGTTCCAATAAACTTGTGATGGAAAGAGTCAACTGCATCCAGAGAGAAAACTATAGAGACTGAGTATTTATCAAAGCAGAGTATTCTCATCATTTTTTATGCTGATAGTGTTTGCTTGCTTTTTTTTCTTTCTCAATCTGATTTTTCTTGAGCAGTATGACAAATATAAAAATGTGTTTAGAAGAACTGCATATTTTTAACCTATAGTGGGTTGCTTCTTCTCTAGAGAGAGAGGAGAGGAAGAAAGGAGGGAGAAAAATTTGTACCACAGTTTTACAAAAGTAAATGCTGAAATCTATCTTTGCATTTCCATGGGTGGAGCCAAGATGATGGAGTAAAACCAGGAAACTATTTGAGTTTTTCACTTTCCTTCAAAAACCACATGAAAACAGCCTCTGAACAGAGTCTGAAAGAATGAAACCACTCTACAAGTAAAGATAGACTGGAAAACTTCAAGAAAGATAACTCTCACTGGGGTGAAAGGTTGTTCAGCCCATCTTGGATTGATTTTGGAAAAGGAAGTAAAAGGGGTCTTAATACAGCAAATCTGCAAGTAAAACACACAGTCCTGATTCAGTAGAGTAGCAAATCACTGGGGCAGCTTCCAGTACTAGCTCAGAAGTCAAAATGTGGAAAATTATGCTGTTTCCTGAAAAAAGTGGGCAAAGCTACACCCTGCAAACACAAAGGGCCCCTGTGCTCAAAGTCAAGGCTCAGACTTCCACAAGAAATGTGGGAGAGCACCACCTTTGCCCCAGGAGTAGAAGAGTTCAACCATGAAAGTTTAAAAAAAAGAGCTTGATGTCATCAGTTTTGGCTTTAAGAGGGAATAATTTAATCATTCACTTGGGTATATAAATTTAAGTAAATCTATAAAGAAGTAGGAGGAGAAAGAGGAAAGAAAAGGGAGGGACAGGAAAAAAGAGAAGGCAAAAACATTAGGGGAAAAGGTAAGAAAAGGGAGGAAGGAGTTGATAGAAGAGAAGATAGTGGGTAAAGTGGGGGGAAAACTGCTAACAGAAGGGGAGGTGACATAGGAGATAATGTAATAGGTGGGGTGTTCTAATTTGCATTTCTCATATCAATAGTGTTTTGGAGCATTTTATTTTTTCATATAACTATAGATGGCTTTAATGTCATCATCTGAAAATTGTTCATATCCTTTGACCATTTATCAACTGGGGGAATGATTTCTATTCTTATAAATTTTTCACAGTTCTTTATATATTTTAGAAATAAGACTTTTATCAGAAACACTGGTTGTACTTTCTTTTTAATCTTGTTTCTGTTGGTTTTGTTTATGGAAAAACTTAAATTTAACGTAATCAAAGTTGTCCATTTTGCTAATTCTTTTTTGGACATAAATTCCTCTCTTCTCCAAAGATCTGATAGGTAAATTATTCATTGTTCTTCTAATTTGTTTATGGTATCATCATTTATGCCTAAAACATATACCTATTTTGACCTTATTTGGGTATGGCATGTGAAATGTAGATCTATGCCAAATTTCTGACAATTATTTTCCAGTTTTCCCAGCAATTTTGGTCAAAGGATACAAACAGACAATTTTCAGATGATGAAATTAAAGCCATCTATAGTTATATGAAAAAATAAAATGCTTTAAATAACTATTGATTCAAGAAAGGCAAATTAGAACAAATCATACCTCACACCTCTCAAACTGGCCAAGATGAAAAGATAATGATAAATGATGGAGGGATGTGGGAAATCTGGGACACTAATCATTGTTGGTAGAGTTGTGAAATGATCCAACCATTCTAAAGAGCAATTTGGAACTGTGTGAAAGTGCTATAAAACTGTGCATATCCTTTGATCTACTAGTGTCATTACTGAGTCTGTATCCCAAGGAAATCATAAAGGAAGGAAAAGGACTCACATGGATAAAAATTTTTGTAGCAGCTCTTTTTGTGGTAGCAAAGAATTGTGGCATATGAAGGTAATGGAATATTATTATTCCATAAAAACATGATGAACAAGCTGATTTTTGTAAAGCCTGGCAAGATTTACATGAAGTGATGCTGAGTGAAACAAGCAGAACCATGAATACATTGTACACAATAACAGCAAGAATTTGCAATGATCAGCTATGAAAAACTTGGTTCTTCTCAGTGGTTAAGTGATCCACAGTAATCCCAATAGACTTTGAACAGAAAATTCCATCTGCATCCAGAAAAAAAAAAAAAAAAGGAAAGGAAAAAACTAAGGAGATTGAATGTAAATTAACACATGGTATGTTCACTTCATTTTTTATGTTTTTTTTTTAAATCTCTCCCATGGTTTTTCCCTTTTGCTCTAATTTTTCTCTCCAAGCATGACTCATAAAGTAGAAGGAGAAGAAAAATAAAAAGGAGAAGGAGGAGGAGAAGGAAAAGAAGAATTGCATATGTTTAACATATATTGCTCACTATTTGGGGGGAGGAAGGAAAGGGGAAGAGAGGTAGAAAAATTTGTAACACAAGGCTTTGTAAAGGTGAATGTTGAAAACTATATTTACATGTATTTGGAAAAATAAAAGGTTATTATTAAAAAGAATAAAAAGAAAACTATCTTTGCATGTATAAAAAGCTATTATGGAAAGCCTTATAATTATACTCCTTTGATAAGTATCCCCGAAATATTCCAACATTTACCCTATTAGTTCTTGCTAGTTTTTAAATATTATTTTTCTTTTTTGTATAGACATATGAATTTATTCATGAAAAATTTCCAGGAACACGAGAGATTAAATCACTTAATTGAGATTATATATCAGTATGAATCAGAATCAGGATTAGAAATCAGTTCCTCCATTCTCCGAGGCTAATTCTGTCACTATTTCCTTCTACTTTTAATTATGCATATTGTGTAAATTTATTCCTTCTTATTCATTCTTAACACCAGATTCCAGGTTATATGGCCTCAGATGCAGACTACTGCAATAGTCTCCTTTTTATTCTCTCAATCATTTTAACACTCTTATAATAAGTTAATCTTTTAGAAACATTGCATCATATTGATACCTTTCTTAATAGCTCTAAGTAAGTCCTAGATAAAGTTCAATCTCATTAATATATCATTCAAGGTTCTCTTCTTTATTTTTCACAATTCCCTACTGTTCTTTGTCATGTCATTCTTGAAATTTTTCCTGATACATTAGTTTCTTCCATCATTTGTTTATACTAGGTCTTTTCCCAGAATTTCCTAACAGTACTTTGCCTACTGTCTTTTAAAACAACATTTTATCCCATATCTTCCACCCATAGTTTCACACTACTCCAAACCACAATATTTTCTCCTGTCTCTGAATTCTAGATCATCAGTTGTTCCTGGTTTTCATTTGAAGCTTATCTCATACATCCTATTTCTTCCAAGTGGATTTCAATTTCTTTTGACTTATAAATGCTCCTCATTTGCAAATGGAAACCACTCATGGATGCACAATTTCCTTTTTTTTTTTTTTGACACAGAAACTTTTATCATGCATTATTCCTTCCATTTCTGAAGACGTTCCAATTTCCACCTTCTTCAACAGCAATCTGGACATCTTCCTCCTTCACCATTTCTCCTTTAATTTTGAAACTATTGCAGCTACTATGTCCTGGGAAAGTCAGGGTGAATTATAGGCAAGAAGGTTTCAGCTCTTTCTACTAAGCTTGCATTGACACTGAAAATATATTCATACATTCCTAAGTTAGAATTTGAAATGGGTCTTCACATGGGAAAAATATCATAGGCTATGGTTAAATTCTACAATATTAGTAGTCTAATGTTCAAGTTCATTATGAGTTGGACTTTAAAATGAGAGGGTTGAATTGAGTCATATCTAAGATCAGTTCTAATTGTACTCTTATTTTATTATAGGAAAGAACTGTTGTGAAATAACCTAGAAAGTTTTCCTCATTTATAAAATTGTTTATGAAAATAAATCACAACAATTTTAGATACCATCTATATTTAAGGTGGAAAGCATCTGTATTTGTATCTTCTGAAGTATTATGCAAATGTAAATCTTGTTAGACAACTTTATAAAGATCTATTAATTAATGCAATCAATAAAAACTAAGGAAATCAATCTCTTTGCCACCTTACTCTTCTAAAAATAAAATAAAACTAGCCTGAATGATAAAGGATATTAAGATTTGAATTGTGATGATTATGTAACATGATAGCCCTTCTAGGGCTATCGTATAACAAATATGTATCACAGACAAAGCATATTAACAAAAATTCTCCATTAAAATTTAGGTCACTTTTGTCAGGAAATATTTAGAAAAGTAGAGGTTTGCAAACACTTCTTATGAAGAAAGAAAATTTTGTTGATGAATTTGTAGAGATGAATGGGTTTAGTTTTACTAATTTCATAGTAAGAATAATAATAATAATAGTTGGTAAAACTTTTACAGGGTCCCAAAGATTAGTGTCCTTGGAAGGATTCAAATTTAGGTGGGACAGCTATATGGCACAATGGATAGAGCACTGGCACTGAAATTGGGAGAATCTGAGTTCAAAGCTAGCCTCAAATACTTAATACTTACTAGCTGTGTCTAGTGACCTGTTCAAGTCATTTAACCCCAATTGCCTTACAAAAAAAGGATTCAAGCTTAGGTGTTCCTACCTCAACATCCAATACTCTGTACATTATATCATAATTCCTAAGAAAAATTGAGTTAGACTTGACTTAGGAAAATGAATTTATTAATTTATCATTTAGATCTCTGCGCTCAAGTAGGAAAAACTTAAAATTTCCCAGTCTGGAATGAAAGATGCCATTTTCATCTGAAGGCTTGATAATAGTAAGATATCATGGTCATGAGCAACTGGTTTGGAAATGATAATAGCTATGGTCATTCTGGAAACATTTACTTATCCTAGAATTCAGAGTTTTGTTTTTTAATATCCATACATAATTACCTTATTGTCTTTTATTTCTTATGTATATAAATTCTCAGTTTCTATGGAAACCCTAAAAATCAACCCTAGACATGAATTTCTATTGTCTATCTCATGTAGAGACAAGAATAGAAGCGAAATTAGTATTAAGAACATAGAAAAGTTGGAGGCAGCAGAATAGGGAGGACATTTAATTAGGCTTCAACATAGATCAATAAAGTCTATGACTAGAACAGCCAGAGATAACTACATAGTATTTAGAGTCTGATAGAGTAGAGTTTAAGTTTAATAAGTAATGAAAGGTGAAAGCATAAACAATTGATAATAAGGTAACTAACCCTGAGTTCAATAAGAGTATCTATTACACCATGGGAAATTGACCTTAGAGAAGATAAGTGCCAGACCTAAGGATTTTTTATTTGATTTATTTATTTTATTCCCAATCTTCATGCTTAATTTCTTAGATTTAATCACTTAAGCCCAAGAAGTCATGATCATTTCAAAGTCAGATATTTCCCAGTTCAATATATTCAAGCTATTCTAAACAGCAGAGACCATATATCGGTAAATATAGACAAATATATGTGAATATATAATCTATGTGCATATATTCTATAAATTTCTATTTATTATGTGCATGTTTATTTTAAAGGTAGATCTTACTGATAATTTTAAAGAAATGTAGTAAGAATTTCATAGACTCTTGCTTTTATTACCATTATTGATTTTTTTTTCTTCATTACATTTCTTGCCTCCCTTCACACTAATACAATCCTAAGATCTCCCACACTCTGACAGGTTTTGTTTTTGTTGTTTTTCTTCTCTCACTAGTCCATTATAGTATCAATGTAACCTTGACTATATTATTTAGAGGAAAATAAGAAATATATATTAGTTTAAGATCATTTATCACCATAAGTCTTATCTAGGAAATTAGTAAGTGAAAAGCTGTCACATAAAATCAGGACAAACAAATTCACAAGTTTCCTGTCATTACAGGCCTTCCTAACAGACTAGAAGATTCCATCTAGGAAATCAAATCATGTGACAATAATGTGAAGGAAAGAGAACCCAAGAAATTTGTAGTCTTGATACCTGGATCCAAGTCCCAGTTTTGCCACTAGTTTTGTGCTTTGGAACATATGTTCTCGCTTCTTTAGATGACCCACAATTTTGTCATATGGATAGCAGATCATAGTTAATCAAGTGAAGATTTCAGAAAGATCTGAATATATACCCTGCTTATTAATTTATACCCTGCTTAATATTGATTAGCTCTGTGTACTTTGGCAAGAAAGTAAGCTTTTATGATTATCAGTTTCCTCATTCACAAAATGGTAATAATAACATATAATATAAATAAAAAGTTGATATCAAGCCAAAATGAAACAAAAAATAAATAAATCTTCCAATCACACAAATAAAATCCCAACCCATACTACCATTCACCCTACACTTCTCTAAGTTCACCAAAAAAATCAAATATAGTAAGGATATTCCCCAATTTCTCTTGAGTTTGGAAGGATTACTTAAATTGCCTTCATGTAATATAAGTATTAGGCATTTAATCAATGTTTAGTGATTGATTGATTGATATTGGCTATGCTGTTGGTTATCTATTATATACTTAAAAGAAATAGTTGCCTCAAGGATTTCTGACTTTCAGCTTTGAGAGAGAAGATGAATGATCCCAACCATATGTTAGATTTCTTTCTTTTTTAGTTTAGTTATTTTTGATATATATTATTCATGAATTATGTTGGGAGAGAAAAAAATCAGCAAAAAGGAAAAAAACATGTGAGTTAAAAAAACAGGTAAAAAAAGAAGTGAATACAGCATTTGTGGATTCATGTTGTCTCCTCGGGTCTTTTTTGGGATATAGATGGCATTTTCTGTTTAAAATATACTGAGATTGCTTTGGATCACTGAAGACTGAGAAGAAATGTCTTTATTAGTTGATTATTTCACATTCTTACTGTTACTATGTACAGTGTATTCCTGGTTCTGCTTGTTTTTATTTAGTATAAGTTCATGTAAATCTTTCCAGGCTGTTTAATAATCAATTTGATCCTCATTTTTTATAGAACAATAATATTCCATAATCTTCATATACCACAATTTGTTCAGCCATTTCCCAATTGATGGGCATTTACTCCTTTTCCAAGTCTTTGCTACCACAAAAAGAACTGCTACAAATATTTTAGATATGTGTGTCCTTTTCCCTCTTTTATGATCTCCTTGGGATACAGACTAAGCTGGATTAAAGGTTATGTACAGTTTTATAGTTCTTTGAGCATAGTTCCAGATTGCTCTCCAGAAGAGTTGGATCATTTCATAACTCCAATACAATAATGTCCCAGTTTTCCCACATCCCTTCCAATATTTATTGTTAAGATCGTGTATTTTAAGATCAGCACGAGTCAGGAATTCAGGTTAGGGGAAAATCGTCAGTCTTTATTCTCAGTGAAGAAGGATCGGAGGTGGAAGAGAATCGGCGATAGCAATGTGTGCAGCTGAGTCAAGAAGCTAGCTCGACCAGCAGCCACACAACCACAGCTCAGGTCTCGAACTCAGCCCAATCTCTCCCAGCTTGTCTTCTTCCCTCTCTGCCTCCACCCACCAAAATCGTCATTTCCTATACAACACATCAGGACTTGCAAGGAGAGTGGGCAGGGACCATTCTTAATCCAATCATGTATATTAATAGAGTATAGCCCAATTACTATCTAGCCTCATGTACTTGGGACCTCAGTGCATCAGCTCAAACCTCAGCCCATTACATTTCCCTTTCTTTTATTTTAGAACACCGGTGGTCATGCCATCCCTGACTCCTCAGGGAGGTCAGAGCCTCAAGGAGGTGATCACAGCCTCCCTAACTTCTCAGGGAAGGAGGTGAAAGCACCGAAAAGGAGAGTGATCACAGCCTCCCTGACTTCTCAGGAAAGGCGGTGAAAGCACTAAAAGGAGATGATCACGCCCTCCCTGACATCTCAGGAAGGGAGATGAAAAGCACCAAAGGGAAATGGAGGTTGCTAGCGGGTTTCTAGGCTGAAGGGTCTTATATGCACAAACCCATCAGCATGGGAGGTATTACACAAGCACATAGCAATAACGCAGAGGCTATTAGGGATAACCCTCCCCTCAGTCAGTGCAGGCTCGATGTGGTGTAACAAACATGAATTGTACACACAAGTAGCAGAATAGCAAACAATATAAATCAACATGGTGTTGGAAAAGATCACCAGAAGTCCTAGAAGGTGGGTATGTAAACAACAGTCACACATACACCTTCTTCAGCAGCCAAGAAATAGTCCAAAACCAATCTATTGTCCATTGTTTCACATGTCAGGAATCAATGATCCCCTGAGTTTTTGAAGTCCTGAAAGTCTTTTTATGTGTTAGGGAATCCAATGATTCCAGCAGATTTTGAAGTGTTGTAACAGTCTTATCATTTCTCAGAATCAATGATTCCTGAGAGTTTTCAAATCCTATGTCTCAGAGAATCCAATGATTCCTGAGGGTTTTCAAGTCCTATGTCTCAGAGAATCCAATGATTCCTGAGGTTTTCAATCCTATGGCTCAGAGAATCCAATGATTCCTGAGGGTTTTCAAATCCTATGTCTCAGAGAATCAATGATTCCTGAGGGTTTTCAAATCTATGGCTCAGAGAATCCAATGATTCCTGAGGGTTTTGAAATCCGACAATCTTTGATGTCCATGAGTCAAACGCCATATCTGCCACGCTCTTTCAATGGTGAGCACAATCAGCAACAGCACCACCCGATATTTCTTGGGTCTTCTCCTTTGTTTCAAAGGTCTGCTCCATCTCTCTGCAATGGACAAGGCGAATATGGCTCGTTGGCACCCATCTGATTCCTTCTCCACCTGTAGAGATACAAGCAAACCCCTCTCCCCAAAGCAGTTAGCCTATCTGGTCCTTTCCATTCACCACTTTCTGGGTCTCTCCACATCACCTGGCGATTATCTAAAGATAGTGGAGCTGCTCCACTGAACACTGACCTTCCGGTGGGTTATAAAACCTGTCAGCCAGGAGCCAGTGCATCTTTATCAAAAATCAAAGTTAATAGTATAAAGAGCTAGATTTAGAAGTTCTCTAGGGTTACCTGTGGCTCCCCTTTCTTTTGTTTTTGGAGGAGCGTCTTAATATCTCTGTTTCTCCCTCTCCACTATTGCCTGTCCTTGAGGTTAAAAGGTATGCCCGTGGTGTGTAAAATCTTATACTGTGCACAAAAGTGTGCAAAATGTTTCAAGTATAAGCAGGACCATTGTCTGTTTTTATTGCTTGTGGCACACCCATAATGGCAAATGCTTGTATGAGGAATTCAGTGACCACTCAGGCTGTCTCTTTTGCTGCTGGCATTGCAAAAGTGAATCCTGAAAAGGTGTCTACCACAACATGGATGAAAGACAGACGACCAAAAGATTTATAATGGGTCACATCCATTTGCCAGATTTCATTGGGTCTCAAACCACGAGGGTTCTTCCCTGGAGGCAGTGTAGGAGCGTGGAAAGGAAGGCAAGCCGTACAGGCTTTACTATGCTCCTAGCTTCCTCTTTTGTTATTCAAATTGTAAACGTAAAGCTCAGCAGCCTGATGATATTTAGAATGAGATGCCTGAGCTTCTTGGAACAAAGGGGTATTGACCAACATAGTTAGAAGGCTATCTGCCTTTGAATTGCCATCAAATATGGGACCTGGAAGTCCACTATGAGAATGGACATGTAATATATAGATCTTACCTGGATGCTTTCTCACTTGCTCTTGAAGTTTCTTAAAGAGCTGATATATAATAGAGGCTGCAAATTTTATTTGGGCTGTGGCAATTCTTTGTACCACACCTACTGAATAGGCCGAATCAGATATTATATTTATGTCTCCTGGATAATAAGTAAGAGCTAGAATGATCGCGTACAATTCATTCTGCTGAGTGGACTGAAAAGGAGTTCTGACTACTCTCTTTATAGTTAGATCATGAGAGTACACAGCACAAATATTATGTTTGGATGCATCCGTGAAGATTGTTGGTCCTTGAAGAGGAACTTTAGAAACTTTTTCTTCAAGAGTCCATCGCCAATTATGTAATAGTCTAGTTATCTTTAATGGAGACCCATGTAAAAAATTTGGAGCCATGGCTAATAAAATTTGCCACTCTGGGATGGTCTCACAACACACATTAATTTGTGTATTGGTATAAAAGGTGTATATCTTATCAGGTCTTGTCCCAGATAATTGTACTGCTTGCTTAGTGGCCTTTAATAAAATTCTAGCCACAAGCACTGGGTAGGGTGTAAGGCTTTGATCTGGTTGTGCTGGGAGGTTCACCCACTCTATCACACTGTGTCCTTGATGAAGGACTGCTGTGGGTGCCTCTTGTGTGGCAAAACAGATATCTCAAGGGTTTTGGTGACTCTTTCAACCACATTGGATAAAAGCCAGTTCAACTTCTCTCAAAGCCTCTTGAGCTTCTTTTGTAAGCTGGCGTGGTGAATTTAAAAGCACTGTCTCCCCTTAAAATGTCATATAACGTTGTAACTGATAGGTAGTCAAGCCTAACACTGGTCGCATCCATTGGATATCTCCTATCAATTTCTGAAAATCATTCAATGTGTTTAGCTTTTCTGTTCTTAAGGAGAGTTTTTGAACTGTAAGCACCTTAGGGTATACTTCATATCCTAAATATTGAAAAGGAGCATGTCTTTGAATTTTTTCTGGTGCTATGTATAATTTGTAATTCCTTAGTGTTTCTATGGTCCTTTGTAGACATGCCTCTAACATTTGTTCCTCAGGTGCACATCCCAAAATGTCATCCATGTAATGTAATAGCATAACTTTTGGGAATGCTTTTCTTACTGGAGCAAAACAGCAGCAACATACATTTGACATATAGTAGGGCTGTTTTTCATTCTCTGTGGCAAAACTGTCCATTCATATCTTTTATAAGGCTCAGCTAAGTTAACGCTGGGCACTGAAAAGGCAAATCTTTTCATATCCTCCTTATCCAGAGGGATAGAATAGAAACAATCCTTAATATCTATGACCCAAAGAGACCATTCTCTAGGCAACTGAGTAGGAGATGGAAGTCCAGGCTGAAGAGTTCCCCTAGTTTCCATCTGTTCATTCACTTTTCTTAAATCCGTTAACATCCTCCATTTTCCAGATTTCTTTTTCACAACAAACACTGGGAATTCAAGGACTTAGAGAAGGTTTTAAGTGTCCTTGGTCAAGCTGCTCCTGTACTATATCTAATAAGGCCTGAATTTTATCTTTACTTAAGGGCCACTGCTCTATCCACACTGGTGTATCAGTTTTCCATTGGATAGGAACAGGTGAAAGTGTTGCTAGGCCTTCAACAGCAGCCCTGCTTAAAAACCGAAGTACTCATTTTAACCCTAATTGCTGTAAAACGTCTCTTCCCCACAGATTGATGGGGATTTTTCAACTATAAAAGGGTAAAACTCCTGTTTTGCCTTCAAAAGTCCATCTCATAGGGGCAGCACTAACTTCAGCTGCTATTGATCCTCCTACACCAGACATGTAGGTGTCTGCTTTAATCTTTGGCCAGTGACTGGGCCAGCTGGCACCTCTAATGACCGTCCGATCTGCACCAGTGTCTACCAATCCTTCAATGGAAGGCCATTTATATAGATTGTGAGCATAGGTCGGTCCAGTTGTTACAGCTGCTGTCCAATAAACTGCTGGATTTTGTGATCTGGAATCAGAATCTGGTGACTATCACCAGGCTGCTTATTAGGATTCTGTATGAGTAAACCTGATGCTACTATTTCTCCTGGGTGATAAGTCACACATTGTCTGCCTGTATTGGTGACTGGGATATTATCTACACATTCCCCAGTTTCCCACATCAGTATGTGGATGGACACTGTTTTGTACGTACTCTCAGGAGGTAAAATGGTCAAGCCTACTGTGCCTGGAGGAAAGGGATCCATAGGCTGGAGAGGAACAGATTTCACCTCTCCAGGGGTATCTCAGTTGTCTCAGCTGCATACAACTCTATTCTCCCTAATTTTAATCCCTTTCTTCCATCAGGTTGCTTCCTGGCTGATTGATTGTGTAATCCCTTTCTGCCATCATATGAGCTTCTTGGCTGATTGGTCATATTGGGGTATTGGCCGTCTAGGCACTCTCTGGGTGCACCATTGGCTGCCATCATGCCCCAAGTTGTTTTGCCTGGGGCCCTGGGGCTGGGCCCCTCATCCCTTCCCTGAACCTGTCTACATTCTGAGGCCCAATGGAAGCCTCTGTTGCATTTGGACATGGGATACTGGGTCTTGTTCTCCCACCCTGCTTTCTCACTCTGCCTCTATACCAACATTGAGCTTTCAGATGCCCTACTTTACCACACTGAAAGCATTGCCGTTTTCTCTCTAGAAGTCCCTTGCTGGAAGGGACCCTGTCTACCATGTTGGGATCTTGGGAAGTCTGCATCATAGTCTGGCTATAAAAGGCATTTGTGCCCACTGTGGCACACGTCTTATGAACTCCTCTAAAGGAGCATCCTTGGGCAGTCCTAGTATAATCCTTCTGCACACCTCATTAGCATTTTCCTTAGCAAGTTGCCTTATTAAAACATCTGTTGTTGGATTTTCCCCATTAGTTCTTGTGATAGCAGTCTGCAAATGTCCCACAAAGTCAGCAAAGGGCTCATCTGGCCCTTGCATTATTTTATGAAGGCCTCACCTTTATCATTTTATTGTGAATCGAATCCCACGCTTTGATAGCATTAGCAGCAATTTGCTCATATGCTGCTACTGAATAATTAACCTGTGCTGTGACGTCTGCATATGGACCTATACCTTGTAGTAGGTCATAGGTGATCAGCATGAACAACATTTTGACTATTTTGTTGGGCTTGTATCCTACAGAGCTCACTATATTCAGAAAGCCACATGTAATTTTGTCCAGGTTCTAGGCATACCCTTGCTATAGATTTCCAGTCATCAGGAGTCAAGACTTGAAAGCCAAATTCTGTAACAGCATCTTAACATAAGCTGATGTAGCCCCATAATTAGTGCAGGCCTTTTAAGATCTTTAATGATTTCTACATTAAAAGGAGCATATCTTCGACTTTGTAGACCTGGGCATTAGACTGGGAAATTACAGGAAACATAAGTGGTTGAGCTCCCGGATGTCCACACCTTTTCTTTGGCCTTCATTAAGCCCTCTTGAAGCCTGCTCAAGGTTGGTCCCCTCACTGCCCCCCCACTGCCCCTCCTCCCTCCATCCCCGAGGGTGGAGTTGGTGGAGGAGAGTCAATCACTTGCTCCTGGGGTGGAGCTAGAAGCCACCTCCTGAGGGAAAGGTCACCACACCCTTGCTCACTTAAGTCTCCATGCCCTGTGGGGATATGGTCATTAATCTCTTCATTGTCTTCCTCCTTAATATCATGGCTAATTTGAGGAGGAGTGGAAGGAGTCAAAGGGCTTTTCTTTCTTCTAAGGGATTCTTAGTGCTAACTGAAATACATTGTATAAATAAAATGCCTCCATGGGAATTGAATAGGGACCATATTCTCTGAAATGTATGAACATCTCTTGTCCAACCCAGGACCAGTTATCTCGAGAGATCTGCTCCTCCTCTACGATCAAGGGAGATGCAGTTTAATATACCCACAAATCTCGCTATCTGTTCCCAAGTTATAAGTAACCCATGTATTTCTGTCAAGCTTAATCATGCTTTCCATAGCACCACTCTTGGGTGGGGTTGGGGGCGGGATGGAGAGTCTTTAGCTAGCATTTGTCCCATTTTAGCCAAAAAAAAAAAAATTACTGGTTTTAGTTTTAAGAAAATAAGTTCCTTATTTGTCTATTAACAATACTCACCCAAGTTCCTGGTCACCGGAGACTTCTTCAGTCCTTGGTTCCCACCGTTGGGAGCCAAATGTTAAGATCGTGTATTTTAAGATCAGCACGAGTCAGGAATTCAGGTTAGGGGAAAATCGTCAGTCTTTATTCTCAGTGAAGAAGGATCGGAGGTGGAAGAGAATCGGCGATAGCAATGTGTGCAGCTGAGTCAAGAAGCTAGCTCGACCAGCAGCCACACAACCAGCAACTCGAGTCTCGAACTCAGCCCAATCTCTCCCAGCTTGTCTTCTTCCCTCTCTGCCTCCACCCACCAAAATCGTCATTTCCTATACAACACATCAGGACTTGCAAGGAGAGTGGGCAGGGACCATTCTTAATCCAATCATGTATATTAATAGAGTATAGCCCAATTACTATCTAGCCTCATGTACTTGGGACCTCAGTGCATCAGCTCAAACCTCAGCCCATTACAATTTATCATTATTCTTTCCTGTCATATTGGCCAATCTGAGAGGTGTGAGGTGATACCTCAGAGTTATTCTAATTTGCATTTATCTCATCATAGTGATTTAGAGCATTTTTTTTCATATGAACAGAA
This sequence comes from Sarcophilus harrisii, assembly GCF_902635505.1. NCBI lineage: Eukaryota > Metazoa > Chordata > Mammalia > Dasyuromorphia > Dasyuridae > Sarcophilus > Sarcophilus harrisii. The sequence continues at coordinate 134,960,336 of NC_045430.1, read as the reverse complement.
ATGGCCTTAAATTCATCATCTGAAAATTGTCTATTCATATCCTTTGGACATTTATCAATTAGGAAATGACTTGTGTTCTTATAAATTTGACACAGTTCTTTACATATTTTAGAAATGAGACATTTATGAGAGATACTGGATGTAAAGATTTTTCCCCCAGGTTTGTACTACCCTTTTAATAATGTTTCTCTTGGTTTTAGTTGTGTAAAACCTTTTTAATTTAATGTAATCAAAGTTATTCATTTTCCTTTCATAATGTTCTCTAGTTCTTCTTTGGGCATAAATACCTCCTTTCTCCAAAGATCTGATAGGTAAATTATCCTTTGTTCTCCTAATTTATTTATGCTATCATCATTTATGCCCAAACCATGTTTCAATTTTGGTATGGGGTGTGAGATGTAGGTCTATGCTGAGTTTGTAATATCTTATTTTCTCAGTTTTCTCAGCCATTTTTGTTAAATAGTAAATTCTTATTCCAAAAGTTGGAGTTTGGGGGTTTATCAAATACTAGTTTGCCATAGGAATTGCTTATTGTGTTTTGTGTATGTAATCTAGTCCACTGATTTTCCTCTATTTCTTAGCCAGTACCAAATGGTTTTGATGATTGCTGCTTTATAACATAGCTTTAGGTTTGGTACTACTATGCCACAATCCTTTGACTTTTTTTCCATTAATTTCCTTGATATTCTTGACCTTTTGTTATTCCAGATGAATTTTGTTATTATGTTTTCTAGTCCTATAAAATAATGTTTAATTTGGTTGAAATGGAACTGAATAAGTAAAACAAATTAGGCAGAATTGTCATTAGTATTATATTAACTTGGCCTAGCCATGATCAATTGATATTTTTCCAATTTGTTGTTGTGTTGTAATTATGCTCATATAGTTCTTGGGTTTGACTTAGCAGGTAGACCCCACTTTAGTTTGTCTATATTAATTTTAAATGGAATTTCTTTTTCTATGCCTTGCTGATGGGCTTTTGTCAGTAATATATAGAAATGCTGATGATTTGTGTGGGTTTCTTTTATATCCTGAAAATTCACTAAAGCTGTAAATATTTTTTAGTTGATTTTTGGATGATTTCTAGGATTCTCTAAGTATATAATAATATCATATGCAAAGAGTCATAGTTTTATTTCCACATTGCCTGTTATAATTCCTTTAATTTCCCTCTCTTTTCTTATTGCTAAAGCCAACATTTTTAGTACAATGTTGACTAGTAATGGAGGTGATCGTCATCCTTGTTTCATTCCTGATCTTAGTGGGAATATGTCCAGCTTCTCTCCATTACAAATAATATTTCCTGTAGATTTTAAATAAATACTGCTTATTATTATAAGTAAAGCTCCCTTTATTCTTATGATCTCTAGTGTTTTTAATAGAAATGGGTTTTATTGTTATTTTGTCAAAAGCTTTCTCTGTATCTATTGAGATTATCATACGGTTTCTGTTGGTTTTGTTGTTGACATAGTCAATTTTGGTAATAGTTTTCCTGATATTGAACTAGCTCTGCATTCCTGAAATAAATCTCATTTGGTCATAATGTATTATACTACTGATAAGTTGTTTTAATCTCTTTTCTATTGTTTTATTTAACAATTTTGCATGAATATTCCTTAGGGAGATTGGTGTGTAATTTTCTTTTTCTTTTTTGGTCCTTCCTGGTTTATGTATCAGAGCCATATTTGTGTCACTGAAGGAATTTGTTAGTACGCCTTCTTTACCTATTTTTTCCAAATAATTGCATTGAAATATTGACTATTAGGATTTCTTTGACAAAGAGACCTAACTCAGTTTCAATTGATCAATGATGGACAGATGCAGCTACACCCAAAGAAAGAACACTGGGAAATGCAAATTCTGTTTGCAATTTGTTTTTCTTCCTGGGTTATTTCTATCATCTGAATCCAATTCTCCCTGTGCAACAAGAGAACTGTTCAGTTTTGCACACATATATTGTATCTATGATATACTGTGACATATTTAACATATATAGAACTGCTTGCCATCTAGGGGAGGGGGTGGAGGGAGAGAGGGGAAAAATCAGAACAGAAGTGAGTGCAAGGGATAATGTTATAAAAAATTACCCTGGCATGGGTTCTGTCAATAAAAAGTTATTATAATAAAAAAAGGAAATATTGACTATTAGAATTGATGCTTCTTTAAATGTTTGGTAGAATTCACTTGTTAATCCATCTGGCCTTAGATATTTTTCTTAAGGAGTTCATTGATTACTTGTTCAATTTATTTTTCTAAAATGGGACTATTTAGGTATTTTATTGCCTCTTCTATTAACTTGGGAAGTTTATATTTTGTAAATATTCATCCTTTTCAGTCAGGTTGTCAGAATGCTTCCATAGAGCTAGACAAAATAGTTCCTAATTATTTAATTTCTCTTTCATTGGGAGTAATTCCCCCTGTCATTTTTGATGGTGGTGATTTGTTTGTTTGTTTTTTTTTTTCTTTCCTTTTTCTGATCAAATTAATCAAAAGTTTGTCTATTTTGTCAGTTTTTTTAAAATAAAACCAACTCTAAGCTTTGTTTATTAGTTCAATAGTTTCCTTAGTCTTTATTTTATCAATCTTCCTTTTGAGTTTCCAAATTTGTAATTTGATATTTAATTGACAGTTTTTAATTTGTTCTTTTTGTAGCTTTTTTTTAGTTTCAGGCCTAATTCATTGATCTTGTTTTTCTCTGTTTTATTTATATAGCTGTTTTGATATATAAAATTTCTCCTCAGAACTGCTTTGGCTACATCCCATAGGTTTTGGTAGTTGCCTTACTATTGTCATTCTCTTACATGAAATTATGGATTGTTTCAGTGATTTGTTGTTTGACCCACTTGTACTTTAGAATTATGTTATTTTATTTCCAACTGATTATTAGGTTATCTTTCCCTAGCCCTTTACTGAATATAAATTTTATTTCATTATGATCTGAAAAGGAAGCTTTTACTCTTTCTGCCCTTTTGCATTTTGCATTTCATTGTGAGGGTTTTTATTTTCTGCTGAGGCAATTAGGATTGAATGACTCGCCCAGGATCACACAGCTAGGAAGTGTTAAATGTCTGAGAGCAGATTTGAACTCAGGTCCTCTTGACTTCAGGGATGGTGCTTTATCCAATGTGCCACCTAGCTACCCCTCATTGTGAAGTTTTTAATGTCATATTACATGTTCATTTTTCCTGTAAATGCCATGTACTTCTTAGAAAAAGGTGTATTCCCTTCTGTCCCTATTCAATTTTCTCCAGAAGTCTACCATATCTAGGTTTTCCTAAATACTTTTAAACTCCCTAATTTCTTTCTTGTTTATTTTGTGATTAAATTTATCTTATTCTGAAAGGGGAAGGTTGAAGTCCCCCATAGGTAGAGTTTTGTTGTCCATTTCTTCCTATAACTGGCTTAAAATCTCAGAATTTGCCTCTCTACCTCATGGTGCATACACATTTAGTATCATTACTACTTCATTATTTACTGCACCCTTTATTGACATGTACTTTCCCGTGTTATCTCTTTTAATAAGATCTATTTTTACTTTTTCTTTAGCTGAGGTCAGAATTGCTACAGCTGCTTTTCTTTGCATCATCTGAAGCATAATAAATTCTCTTCTAGGCTTTTATCTTTACTTGGTATGTGCCTTTCTCTATCAAGTGTGTTTCTTGTAGAAAACATATTGTAGGATTCTGTTTTGAAATCCATTCTGCTATTTGCTTCCATTTTATGGGAGAGTCCATCCTATTCACATTAACAGTGATCATTACCAGCACTGTATTCACTCCATCCTATTTTCTCTCCTGTATATAATTTTTTCTCTCTTTCTATCCTGTAATTAATGGTATGATTTTTTTTCCCCATCCCACCTACTACCTTATCTCATTTCACCTCCTCCCCCCCCCTTTTTTTTACTGAGGCTATTGGAGTTAAGTGACTTGCCCAGGGTCACATAGCTAGGAAGTGTTAAGTGTCTGAGGCCAGATTTGAACTTAGTTCCTCCTGAATTCAGGGCTAGTGTTTTATCCACTGCACCATCTAGCTGCTCTCCCTTCTCTTACTAGTGTTTCTTCCCAATTTGCTCATTATCTTACTTTCTCTCAATCCTTTCTTCTTCTCTTACCTTTTCCCTAATTGTATCTTCCAGGTACATTTTCCAGGTTGACAGTTTTGCCAATGTGGTATTTCCCATTTTCTTCCATTTTTTCATTCTTTTTTATTTATTTGATTGATTCTTGCTATCTCATAATATCATTATTATCCATTTGCCCTGTTCTAGTTTTTAATGTGTGATTTACTTCAGTTATCCTTTCCATTTGTTTGTTTACTTTTCTTAAATCAATCAACATCCTCCATTTTCCATATTTCTTTCTTACAACAAATATTGAGGAATTCCAAGGACTTAGAGAAGGTTGTAAGTGTCCTTCGTCAAGTTACTCCTGTATTATATCTAATAAGCCCTTAAATTTATCACTAGCTAAGGGTCACTGTTCAATCCACACTGGTGTATCAGTTTTCCATTGAATAGGAACAGGTGAGAGTGCTAGTAGACCTTTAACAGCAGCCTGCCTAAAAAACCAAAGTACTCATTTGTAATCCTAACTGTTGTAATATATCTCTTCCCTACAGATTGATGGGGATTTTTTCAACTATAAAAAGGGCAAAAACTCCTGTTTTGCTTTCATATATCCATCTCAAAGGGGTAGCACTAACTTCAGCTGCTATTGATCCTCCTACACCAGACATGTAGGTGTCTGCCTTAATCTTTGGCCAGTGACTGGGCCAGTTGGTACCTCTAATCACTGTACGATCTGCATCTGTGTCTACCAATCCTTCTAATGGTAGGCCATTTACATAGATAGTGAGCATAGAACAGTCAGTTGTAACTGCTACAGTCTAGAATATTCCTGGATTCTGTTGCTTGGAGTCAGAATCTGGGCAAATATCATCAGATTGCCTATTAGGAATCTGTATCAGTAGCATCATCCCTGATGGTAGTACTTCTCCTGGTTGATAAGTATACATTGTCTAACTATATTAGTGACTGGGATATTATCTACACATTCCCCAGTTTCCCACATCAGTGTGTGGATGGACACTGTTTTGTAAGTACTCTCAGGAGGTGAAATTGTCAAGCCTACTGTGCCTGGAGCCAAGGAATCCATAGGCTGGAGAAGAACAGATTTCGCCTCTCTAGGGGGTATCTCAGTAGTCCCAGCTACATAAGACTCTATTCTCCCCAATTGTAATCCCTTTCTCCCATCAGGTTGCTTCCTGGGTGACTGATTATGTAATCTTTTTCTCCCATCAGATTGCTTCTTGGCTGATTGGTCATGTCTAAGTACTGAACTTCTAAAGACTCTTTGGGTGTAGCATCAATTACCATCATGCCCCAAGTATTTTTTTTGTTTTGAGCTCTAGGGCTGGGTTCCCAATCCTGTTTCCTACACCTGTTAGTTGGTCACAGGTGAATGGTGTATTAACTCCAGTTTGCCTATTTTGTTTGGCTTGCATTCTATAGAGTTCACTATAGTCAGAAAGCCACAAGTTTTATCCAGGTTCTAAACGTGTCCTTGCTATAGATTTCCATTTCTCACAAAAGTTAACATTTCTAATACAATACTGAATAGTAATGGTGATAGTCAGCAACCTTGTTTCACCCCTAATCTTGCTGGTTCTAGTTTATCCCCATTACATGTGATGCTTCATGATGGTTTTAAATAGATGCTACTGACCATTTTAAGGAAAAGTCCATTTATTCCTATGCTCTCAAGTGTTTTTAATAGGAATGGGTGTTGGCTTTTGTCAAATGTTTTCTTTTTTTCTGCATCTATTGAGATAATCATACAATTCTTGTAGTTTGGTTATTGATATAGTCAATTATGCTAAATAGGTTTCCTAATATTGAACCAACCCTGCATTCATGGGATAAATCCTACTTGGTTATAATGTATTATCCTGGGGATGACTTTCTGTAATCTCTTTGCTAATTTTTATTTAAGATTTTTGCATCAATATTCATTAGGGAAATTGGTATAAAATTTTCTTTCTCTGTTTTCACCTTATCTGGTTTAGCTATCAACACCATATCAGTGTCATAAAAGGAATTTGCTAGGAATACTTCTTTCCATATTTTTTCAAATAATTTATATAGTATTAGAACTAATTGTTCTTTAAATGTTTGGTAGAATTCACATGTGAATCCATCTGGCCCTGGCAATTTTTTATTAGGAAGTTGATTAATAGTATGTACTATTTCTTTTTCTAAAGTGGGACTATTTAAATAAATTATTTCCTTTTCTACTAAACTGGGCAGTCTATATTCTTGTAGATATCGCTCCATTTCACTTAGATTATCAAATTTATTGACATATAGTTGGGCAAAAAAACTCCTTATTATTGTTCTAATTTCCTCTTTATTGTTGAAAAGTTCTCCATTTTCATTTTTGAGACTAACAATTTGATTTTCCTCTTTGCTTTTTTCTAATCAAATTAACTAAAGTTTTATTTATTTTGTTGGTTTTTTCATGAAACCAACTCTTAGTTTAATTTATTAATTCAATACTTTAGTTATTTTCAGTTTTATTAATCTCCCCTTTTATTTTCAGAATTTTAAATTTAATATTTAATTAGGGGGTTTTACTTTGTTCTTTTTCTAGCTTTTTTAATTGTAAGCCCAATTCATTGATCTTTCTTTCTCTATTTTATGCAAATAAGCATTTAGAGATATAAAATTTCTCCTTATTACCACTTTGGCTGCATCCCACAAATTTTGGTATATTGTCATTATTGTCATTCTCTTGGATGAAATTATTAATTCTATCTATGATTTGCTGTTTTACCCATTCATTCTTTAGGATTAAATTATTTAGTTTCCAATTAATTTTTGGTCTATTTTCCCCTGGCTTTTATTGCATGTGATTTTTATTACATCATGATAGGGGAAAAAAATGCTTTTATCATTTCTGCTTTTCTGCATTTGATTTTGAGGTTTTTATGCTCAACTACCTAGTCATTTTTTTTGTAGGTTCCATGTACTACAAAGAAAAAGTGTACTCCTTTCTGTCTCCATTCAATTTTCTCCAAAGATCTATCATATCTAACTTTTCTAACATTCTCTTTACCCCCTTCACTTCTTTCTCATTTATTTTGTGGTTCAATTTATCTAATTCTGAGAGGGCAAGGTTAATATCCCACAGTAGTATAGGTTTGCTGCTTATTTCTTCTTGCATTTCTCTTAACTTCTTCTTTGGGAATTTGGATGCTATGCCACTTGGTTTTATGTTTTAATATTGATATTGCTTTATTATATATAGTACCCTTTAGCACAATGTAGTTTCCTTTCTGACCTCTTTTAATTAGATTTATCTTTGCTTTTACTTGATTTGAGATCAGGATGGCTATCTCCACTTTTTTTACTTTATCTAAAGCATAATAACTTCTGTTCCAGTCCTTTGCCTTCACTCTGTATATATCACTTTGCTTTAAATATGTTTCTTATAAACAATATATTGTAAGATTCTGTCTTTTAATCTAGTCTGATTTCTACTTCTGTTTTATGGGAGAGTTCATCTTATTCACATTCACAGTTAAAGTAACTAATTTGGTATTTCCTGCCATCTCATTTACTTTAAATTATGCTTTTCTTTTTCTTTTCCCTCTTCTGTCCTCCTGAGTATTTTGCTTCTGATCAACACCTCTCTCAAACAGGCTCTCCCTCTTTAGATTCCCCTCCCCTTTCTTACCCCTTTCTTCTACTATTTCTGTTTTCCCTTATATTAGCCTTCCACTTTCTTTTCTCCTTCCCCCTCCCACTTTCCTATAAGGTGAGACAAATTTCTCTGTGAAACCAAATATATCTGAGATTCTTTCTTTGAGCTAAGTCTGATGAGAGTAATATTTACACAATGTTCATCACCCTTTCTTTTTTTCCCTCAATTATAATAGGTTTTCTTTGCCTTTTTGTGACATGTGATTTCCCTTATTTTACCTCTTTTTCCATTTTCTTTTCCAGGACAATCCTCTTTCAATCTCTAGTTTCTTTTTCATATTATCATAATAAAGTCAAATTATTCCCATACTCTCTAAGTATATCCATAACAGAAATATAGTTCTCAAGTTCTTTCCTTTTTACTTTTTTATTATTATCTTGAGTTCTGGAGATCAAATATTTTATGGAGTTCTGGTCTTTTCATCAGAAATAGATGAAATTCACCTGTGTCATTGAATGTCTATCTTCTTCCCTGAAAGATAATGCTCATTTTAGCTGGATAGCTTATTCTTGGCTGTAATCCAAGTTCCTTTGCCTCTTCTGAATATCATATTCTAGGCCCTTTGATCCTTTAATGTGGAAACTGCTAGATCCTGGGTAATCCTGATTGTGGTTCTTCAATATTTACATTTTTTTTTTCTGGTTGCTTGCAATATTTTTTTCTTGGTCTAATATTTCTGAAATTTAGCCACAAATATTCCTTGAAGTTTTCATTTTGGGGTCTTTTTTCAGGAGGTGATTGATGAATTCTTTCAATGGCTATTTTACCTTCTGATTCTAGAACATCAGGGCTGTTTTCCTTTATGATTTCCTGTAAGATAAAGCCTAGATTCGTTTTTTCATCATGGCTTTCAGGAAGTCCAATAATCTTTAAATTATCTCTCCTGGATCTATTTTCCATGTCAGTTGTTTTTCCTTGGAGATTTTTCATATTTTCTTCTATTTTTTTCTTTCTTTTTTTTTTTTGTTTTGTTTTATTTGACTGATTCTTGATGTCTTATTTAGTCATTCATTTTCATTTGTTCAATTCTGATTTTTAGTGTATTTTTTCTTAAGTTATCTTTTTGAGCTCCTTTTATATTTGGTTAATTGAATTGTTTTGTTTATTGCATTTTTTCCATTTCATAAATTCTGATTTTCAACAAGTGGGTATCTTTTTCATATCTATTTTGTAAGGAGTTATATGCTTTTTTTCATTTCCTCATTTATATTTTGTAGGGAGTTATATGCTTTTCCCATTTCATCAAATCTATTTTTAACTTTTCTTCAGATAATTTCTGTCTTTCCTTTTCCATATCCTCTTGCAAGGATCTCATTTCCTTTCCTCATTTTTCTTCTAACTCTGTTTTAAGACCCTTTTTGAAATCTTCTAAGAAAGTCTTGTGAAATGGGGACCAGATCATATCTCCTTTTGGGATTTCATCTGGAGTTGACTGGCTTTTAGGAACCTCATCATTTAAGGTCTATTCTCTCTCTCCATAAAAGTTATCTACCATCAGAATTCTTTTTGCTTTTTCACTGAGATCTATTCTTAAGGCAAAGAAGCATAGCTGCTTTAGTTTGCCCTGGAGCCAGGGTTTCTGACTGACTTCCTAGTATTGTGTAATCATGGCCAAGTGTCAAGTTCTTCTAAGTTTAGCAGCTTACAATTTGCCTCTCTGGTACATGGAAATTACAATTCTCTGACTCAACACTTCAGCTCTTTGCTGCAGGCTCTCTTTGCTGTGGTCTGGGCTGGCAGACTGTCCCCCAGCTTGTTTGAAGCTGACCTGTTCTGAATTTCTTCCAAGGCATCTTCTTCTCGGAATGTATTGTACTCCAGATATTTGTGTGTTGTGTGGCTCCAAAAGCAGTTTAGAGGCTTAATCTACTGTTGTTTTGAGAGACGTTCAGAGGAAGCCACAGAAAGTCATGTCTGCTCTCTCCCATCTTGGCTCTGCTCCCATGGAATAATTTTTCATGAATGCAAAAGGACATAAGTCTTGGACATAGAACTTGGGATCCCTTTTTCCTTCATTAATAAACATTGACTAGTAGTTTTTCAATAACCTGAAAGCTAAATTCCCTAGAATAATGATACGTAAGGTAACAGATGAAAACAATTCTAATCTACTACCTCCTCTCTCTGAAGGAGGCAAAGTTCTAATCCTAATCTCCTTTTCCTACTCTCACAGGTATTAAATTCTTTCTTGGAGAAGGAAAGAGGCAAATGAGGTAAAAAAAAAAAAAAAAAAAAAAAAAGTCAATTCTGCCTTCCCTTCTGACACCCATACATGTACATACACTGCATGTGAGGGATAGCCCTCTTCAGATTTTTAGATCAAAATCATAAGGTCTAGTACCCTAGGATAGATATGGACTTGAAAAATGATATAGAGAAAAGTGGGACTTTATTATTTAAAAAGAATTGAACCAATTCTGGCATAAAATATTACTTCTTTTATTTTTATTTTTAGATTTATTGGTAAAAATGACATATATACTTTAATGTAGTTCAATTTGCTTCTGTTTCTTTGTTATTCGCTCAAAGAAATTATGTTTGTTAAAAGTCACTTATAATACTCTATTTTTCATATTAAATCAAATGTACCACTTGTCCAGCTATCCTTTATTACTTGGATTAAACATATAAATTAAATGATTTTTTAAAAAGGTATATTTAAAGGAATCTTTCAGAGTTGTTGTTTTTTTAATTTTTCAGTTTTAATAAGGACTTAAATAATTAATACTCTTGCTGTCTCCTACAGCTTTGTATATTGGTTGACTGCACATACTGCTCAATTGTGGAATGACCTCCCACTGCATTTACTTAGAATGTTTTGCTGACAGCTTTAACCAACCATAAAATATTACAGTCAGAAAGCTTACTGAAAGTTTCTGATCATTTTGCAAGGCATTCAATATTGTCATAAAGTAAAAGCTCAATATTCACTATTAACTCCACCCTGCAGACTCCACAAAGGCTTTCCTAATTAAATTGAATAGGACAGGACAAACAACAACATTTTTGGACTGCCAGTCATTAAATCCCATTCTGCCCAATAAAGAAAATTTGAAACTCGAGGGGAAATATCTTGGTTGTAAAAATTAGGCCAGGAATTTTCATCCATCCAAATGAAAATAACAAAAACCAAATGCTTGATCCCACAAGAACATAATCCAACTAAGGAAAAAAATCTTGAAGAGAGAGCTTCACAACAAAAGTGAAAAATTCCATTTGTTTTGCTGCCAAAAGATAGGATGGTTAAGTGTGCTTCACTCTGAATAACTTTATGTAGTCTCTATAACATAGACACATAACAATCCATTCACATATGTAAATAGCTTAAGGAAATCTGACAGACTTTCAAACTCCCAAATCTTAATGAGATACTTTTGTGTATACCAGCATTTTAGTGATAGTAATATTAATGAGTAAGAAAGGACTCACTCCTGGGCAGGAGTACCCATAATGAGTAGCGCTTCCACTCTCCTCATTGAGCTTGTTCATACAAGTATCTCCCCTTATTTTCCCCTTAATCTTCTCAAAATTTGCCCTAAAGCTAAATTCAAAAACATCTTTATTATTTCTACTAGAAATATAACTTGTCACTGTTTTTAATTAGAGTTGCAAAAGTTGAAGAACATTTTATAATTATTATTAATACATAGTAGATACCTGAAACTCAACAGCCTAAAATTTAACTCTCTTTCTCCCCAAATTGTCTCCCATTTCTAAGTTTTCTGTTATTGTCAAGGGTCAATTGTTATTGTCAAAGGCTTCTCATTCACCCAGGTTAGCAACCTAGTTATCATTCTTGACTCTAGGTTCTCTCATTCCATGAATCTAATTGATGGTCAAAGCCTGCTATCCTATATTTAAAGTGTTCCACAAATATGCCCACTACCATTCAGACCTCATCATGTCATACTTCACCTAATGCAATATCATAATGTTTGGTGTCTTTACCATAAATCTCTGCCCTTTGTAGCCCTTCATCCATTCAGCTATCAAATTAGACTTTCTGAAACTCAAATGTAAACCTGTTCTTTATTCAATCAAATCCAGTGGCTGCCTATTGCCTCCAGAATCAAATATAAATTATTTTGTTTGGCATTCACAATCCTTCATAATCTTGCCTCCTAACTTCCTATTTTCCCAGTCTTCTTATATCTTCTTATGTACCTTTTCTCACATATACTCTCCAATACATTGATATCTGTTTCTGTTCCTCAAAAAAAAAAAATTCCATTTCCTGATTCTGTAAATCTTTCTGGCTGTCTTCACATCCTTTCCCTCTTCCTCTTTGCCTCATAGATTTTTTTGTTTCCTTTAAGTCTTGAATAAAATTCCCCATTTGCTAAGAAATCTTTCCCAATTGCCCTTTATGTAGATAACTGTTTTCTGTTGCTTATCTCCCATTCATCATATAGGTATCTTATTTTTATATAGGTTTTTTTTTTTACTTTCCCATTGGACTGAGAGATCCTTAAGAGTAGGAGTCATCTTTTGATTTTTTTTTTTTTTGTGTGTGTGTGTGTCCCCAGTTTTTACACAGTGCCAAGGACACAGTAAAATCTTAATAAATGCTTATTAACTCATTGATTAAATCAGAGCAGGCTTTACTAGTCAAGGAAATGGAGAAGGTACCTAAGCACACATAGAACATGGCCTCTAGAATATCTTGAGGAAGCATTATCATTAGTCCTTTCCTTGCTCTCAAAGGAAGGATTAATAACATTGCTGGTCAATTCCCTGGATACACAAGTCTTACACTTACCTATGGAGAAGCCTATGAAGTTCCAGAGAAAGTGTTCTTCACCCTTTTACCACCTCACCCCATATGTAGATACAAAATATTTCATTCCACAAGAACTGCAGAATCAAATAATCTCAACATTTGAAGTGATTAATCACCAATATACAAGTGGTGATTCATTTTTTTCCCCTTTAAGTCACTGACTTGGAGAAAACTCAATGCCTCCAAAGCTATACCACTTTTGCATAACTCTGATTTGTTCAGAAATTTTGCTTTAGCTCAAGCTTAAATTTGCCTTTGAATAACTTTCAACAATTGAACTTAGGTGAATCCACTGGAAATAGCTTTTTAAAGTTGATTTCATTTTTCCATATGATAGCCTTTAAATGTTTGAAGCCAGTTATGTCTCATAAGCCCTTTTATATCTAGCCTAATGATTTCCAGTTCTTTCCAGTAATACCCTAGCATATTAACTTGAATATCTTCATCATCTTAGTTATTTAGTCTGTGGATGCTCTCTAATTTATTCAAGTATTTTCTTTAATATGTTACCCAAAATATAATATTATAATCCAGATGTGATTTGTCAAGAGCTGAATAAAATGTATGGTGTCATCCACAGTCCTGGACAAAATAGCTCTAGTAAATCTTAAAACTTAAAATAAAAATGCTCCCTTGGGCTTAATTTATCCAGATGACAATGGCAAATATATGATCCTTTGGCTAGGTAAATTACAGATGGATTGATTCTAAAAAATATTTATGGGGAAGAACAGGAAGGAAAAGGGGAGAAGGAAAATAAAGGCTCAGACTATTTCAAGTGGACAAGAATCAGAAGGAAATGTTTATGAGTTTTTTGAAATCAAGTTTTGTCACACATTTGTGTTTGTATTTGTGATGAAATGTATAATTCATGGCACTTTCTAGATTCCTAATAGAAACTCTGCTATCGAGACAGGAAAGAGAAATTGGCATATTTTAAAATTCCAAAGAATACTTGGAGATACAGAAGACTTTAATTCACAAGTTTGACCAAAGTTGATCCTGATTATAATTTTCCATCACCACTAAAATTCAGTGTGATTTAAAAAATGTTCACAATTTCCAAATTGTGTATATGCATATATGTGGAAGTACAATTAGAGATATGTAAATGAGATTGTTCAAATATCTTTCTTTATAATTTGGATTCTATGCCCAAAGAGCTATATAATTGTTCATATCTTTTGATGCAGCAGAATCTTTACTGGAACTGTATCTCAAAGAGATAATAAAAAGGGGGAGATAACCTACAAGTGTAAAATGTTTATAGCAGTCCTTTTTGCAGTGGTAAGGAACTGAAAACTGAGTGGATGTCTATCAGTTGGAAATGATTAAATGAGTTATGGTATATGAATGAAATGGGATTTTGTTGTTTTATAAGAAATGATGAGTGGACTAAAATCAGAAAAACCTGGAAAGACCAATTGATGATGGGAAAACATTATACACAATAACCACAAGATTTGCAATGATCAACTATGATGAACTTGGCTCTTCTCAAAAATAAGTGATCTAAAACAATTGCAATACAATTGAGATGGAAAATTCCAAATGCATAACTTTAGTATAAAGAACTATGGAGACTGAATGTCTCCATAAGCATAGAATTTTTACCTTTTTTGGTTTGTTTTTCTTTCTCATCTTTTTCCCCCCTTTTTTGGTCTGATTTTTCTTGCACAATGTAATAAATATGGAAATACATTTAAAAGATCTATATATATTTAACTTGATATCAGATTGCTTTCTATCCTGGGAAGGGGAGATGTGAGAGGGAGTAAGAAAAATTTGGAACATAAAGTCTTACAAAAATAAGGTTTAAAACTATCTTTACATGTATTTGAAAAATAAAATGCTACTAAAAAAGGTAGACACTTTGATATGTTATATGTATGCTATCATGTAAAACATATTTCCATATTAATCATAGTTAGAAAAGAAACTGATAAAAAGAAAAAAACACAAAAAAGAATAAAATGAATTTAAAAATATGCTTTGATCTGCATTCAGAGTCCTCAAGTCCTTTATCTGGATATGGATAGCATTTTCTTCATGAGTCTTTCATACTTGCCTTGGATCATTGTGTTGCTGAGAAGAAATGAGTCATTCAGAGTTAATCAACACACACTGTTGCTAATATTGTATATAATGTATACCAGTTCTTTTTGTGATGACAAAATATTGGAAATTGAAGAGATACTCACTAATTAGGAAATAGTTGACCAAACTGTAGTATATGAATATAATGTAATACTATCATGTATTAAGAAATGATAACTTGCTTTGTCTGATACCAGAATGCTACTCCTGAATTTTTCTTTTTACTTCAGCTGAAGGATAATAGATTTTCATTTAGCCTCTTACATTGACTCTATGTAGGTTTCTCAAGTGCATTTCTTGTTAGCAGCATATTGCAAGATTCTGGTTTTTTATTCACCCTGCTATCTACTTCTTTTTATGGAAAAACCTCATTCCATTCATATTCACAATTATGATTACAAATTATGTACTTATCTGCATCCTAACTTTCTCCTATTTTTGCCCTGTCTCTCCTTTTTTCCTTTCCTCTTCTCAACAATGTTTTGTTTCTTTCTACCACTTCCCCTGGGTTGCCTTCTCTTTTATCAATTCCCCCCATTTTCCTGTTGCTTTTACTTAATTGTCTTCCTTCCTACTTTCTTGTCTGGTAAGTTAGATTTCTATATTCAACAGATTGTATATATTATTCCCACTTTAAGCCAATACTGATGAATGCAAAATTCAAGCAATGCTCATTACTCAACCACCCATCTTTTTTTAAACTATAACAGGATTTTTGCACCTCTTCATGTGAAATAATTTACCCCATTCCACCTCTCTCTTCCCTCTGCACCCACTATACTCCTCTTTGTCATCCCTTAATTATTTTTATGTCATTCCCTCAAAATCACTTTAAATGCATATCTTCCATATAAATTCCTCCTACTGTATTATTAATGTTTTTTTTTAATTACAAGCATCATCTCCCCATGTATGGATGTAAACAGTTCAGCTCCATCGAATCTTTGTTTTCTTTTCTCTTTTCCCCTTTTAGGCTTCTCTTGGGTCTTGATTGTGGAGACCATTTTTTATTTTTGGTTTAATTATATCCTCCTTATCAAAGCTTGAAATCTTTCTATGTCATTGAATCAAAAAAAAAATTCACCCATGGAGTTTTATACTTAATTTTTCTGTGTAGATGGTTCTTATTTTTAGTCCTAGCTTTCCAGAACATCACATTCCGTGAGCTCTGATTTTTTAAAGTTACACCCACTAAGTCCTGTGTTATCCTGATTGTAGCTCTCAATATTTGAATTGTTTCTTTTTGACCACTTGAAGTATTTTTTTCTTGAACTAATAATTCATATTGATGGTGTTTTTTGAGTTTTTATTTGGGGATGTCTTTCCTGAAATGATCATCAGATTCTTTCAATGTTCATTTTCTTTTGGATTCTAGCACACTAGGGCAGTTTTCGTGACAATTTCTTGAAAGATGCTGTTCAAGTGTTACTACTTGACTTATATCCCAAAGAGATTATAAAGAAGGGAAAGGGACCTTCACAAATGTTTGTGGCAGCCCTCTTTGTGGTGGCTAGAAACTGGAAACTGAGTGGATGCCAATCAGTTGGAGAATGACTGAATAAATTGTTTATTCAGTCATTCTCCAATTGATTCATATTCATAATATTAATATTATGGAACATTATTGTTCTGTAAGAAATGACCAACAGGATGATTTCAGAAAGGCCTGGAGAGACTTACACGAACTGATGCTGAGTGAAATGAGCAGGGCCAAGAGATCATTATATACTTCAACAATAATACTATATGTTGACCAGTTCTGATGGACCTGGCCATCCTCAGCAATGAGATCAACCAAATCATTTCCAATGGAACAGTAATGAACTGAACCAGCTACGCTCAGAGAAAGAACTCTGGGAGATGACTAAAAACCATTACATTGAATTCCCAATCCCTATATTTATGCCCACCTGCATTTTTGATTTCCTTCACAAGCTAATTGTACAATATTTCAGAGTCAGATTCTTTTTGTACAGCAAAATAACGGTTTGGTCATGTATACTTATTGTGTATCTAATTTATATTTTAATATATTTAACATCTACTGGTCATCCTGCCATCTGGGGGAGGGGGTGAGGGGAAGGAGAGGAAAAATTGGAACAAGAGATTTGGCAATTGTCAATGCTGTAAAGTTACCCATACATATAACCTGTAAATAAAAGGCTATTAAATTAAAAAAAGAAAAGAAAAGAAAAAGAAAGAAAGATGCTGTTCAGACAAAAGTTCATCTTCAGAGAAGGACACTGAAGCAAAAAAAAAAAAAAATCAAAGAAAAACAAGAATAATATGAACAAAAGAAGTTAACCAACTAGAAAAGGAGATACAGCGTCTCAAAGATGAAAATAACTCTGAAAATTAGAATTGGTCAAGGGGAAACCATGAGATCAGTTAAAACTGTGAGAGATCAAGGAATAACAAAAGAGATTTATAAAGAATGAAAAAATAAAACAGAATGTGAAACTTGTTATTAAAAAAAATGGATCTGTTCTCCAGAAAAATAGAAAGAATAAGAAGAAAAAATAGAAGAATAATAGTTTTACCTGAAAACTGTGACCAAAAAAAGAACCTTGACACAATAATTCAAGAAATAATACAAGAAAATTGCCTTGGAGTTATAGAGCATGAGGAGAAAGTAGAATCTCAAAAGGATTCTTTGTGGAAAAAACCTAGGAATATTATTATCAAATTTTGAAACCCTCCCAGATCAAGAAATTTTTGCAAGAAACAAAAAAACAATTAAAATATGATTGAGCTATAATTAGAATTGTACAGGACAATACCAAAGCAAATAGTGGTTCTTGGAACTAGTCTCCCTGTTTCCCTGGCTATCCTGGGGTGTATGGAGGATCCTGACATTGGCATTTGAGTAGTCTCCTGCACTGAGTCTCCTGCTAGTTTGCTGAGGTTGTTGTGGCTTGCTGTGACTTGCTGTGTCTCTTCCTGTACTAGATTGTGCTCCCCTTTTACCTGAGTGAAAGAGACCTCTCTGAAAGTCGACATTCTAAATTTGACTAATTTGCTTCTACCTGTTCTTTCACTGGTTTTTTGGTTTCAGAATAAGTTTCAGGGTGCTTTTTATTTTCAAATCATATACATAGCTTTCAATATTCAACCTTACAAAATTTTATGTTCCAAATGTTTTCTCCCTTACTTTCCCCCACTCCCTCCCCTAGATAGCAAGTAATTCAATATATGTTAAAAGTGTGTAATTCTTCTATCCACATTTCCAAAATTATTCTCCTACGGAAGAACAGTAATATCAAAAAGGGAAAAAATGAAAAAGAAAACAAAATGCAAGTAAACAACAACAAAAAAGTGAAAATAGTATGTTGTGATCCACACACAATCCCCACAGTCTTTTCTGGGGTGCAGGTGGCTCTCTTCAACACAAGGCCGTTGGAACTGGTCTGTATCTCTTTACTGTTGAAAAGAGCCAAGTTAATCAGAATTGGTCATTGTGTAATTTTGCTGTTGCTGTGTACAGTGTTCTGTTGGTTGTAATCACTTCACCTTTCATCAGTTCATGTAAGTCTCTCCAGGCCTTTCTGAAATCATCTTGCTCATCATTTCTTATAGAACAATAATATTCCATAACATTTATATACCAAAACTTATTCAGCCATTCTCCAACACATGGGCATCCACTCAGTTTCTGGTTTGTAGTCACTACCAAAAGGGTTGCTGCAAACATTTTTGCACATGTGAGTCCTCTTTTTATGATCTCTTTTAGACACAGGATCCAATAGAGACATTGCTAGACCAAAAGGTGTGCACAATTTAATAGCCCTTTGGGCATTGTTCTATATTGTTGCCCAGAATGTTTGAATCATTTCACAACTCCATCAACAATGTATGTGTCCCAATTTTCCCACATCCCCTCCAACATGCATCATTATCTTTTCATGTCATCTTTGTCGATCTGAGAGGTGTACAGTGGTACTTCAGAGTTGTCTTAATTTGCATTTCTCCGGCCAATAGTGATTTGGAGCATTTTTTAATATGAATAGATATGGTTTTAATTTGTTTATCTGAAAATTGTTTGTTGAACAAAGTGCTATTTTAATGTTGGAAGTGAATATGGAAAGTGAATTAGGGAGACTTACTGGTTATTTACTGGTTAGTCAGCATCTTGGGTCACAGAAGTCTAAGAACTTACAATGTAATGAAGGAAGTCAACACAAAATGGAAAAGATTAGGGATAGGAAAAATGAAGATACGTGCCTCAAGACATGATAGAGAGAAATGACCATTGGCTGGCATAAATGCTCTTTTTTTTCCCTAAAAATATGTTTATTGATTTCATTAAATATAAAACATTGGCAATTAAAAAAAAAAAAAAACTTGAGTTCCAATTTTCTTTTTCCTTCTCATCTCCACTCCATCCTTGAAAAGGCAAGGAATTTGATAAACATGTGATATCATACAAAATATACTTCTATATTAGCCATATTACAACAGAAAATATAGAACAAAAGAAAAATAGTGAAAGTTTAAAAAATGTTTCAATCTCCATTCAGAGTATATCAGTTCTCTCTAGAGGTAGGTACCTTTTTTCATCAAGGACCCTTTGGAATTATCTTGGATCATTGTTTCAATTATCATAGTAAAGTCTTTCTTACTGTTACTATGCAACTGTTACTCATACCATTTTGCTCACCATTTGTTCTTTCAAAATAGTATTCCACTACAATTATATGCTATAATTTATTCATCTATTCCCTGATCAATGAGCATTCCTTCAATTTAAGTGAATTTATATTTTTGTGTATATTCACTCAGTTCAATTATTTTGTGAATTTTACTGACATACAATTTGACAAAATGACTTCTGATGATGAATGCTTTTTTTCATATTCATAAGTGATGCATTCACCCTTCTTGTTTTTGATAGTAGTATTTTTGTTTTCATCTTTCTTTAATTACTGATTTGGCTATATCCCACAAATTTTGGAATATTGTCTTATTGCTATTATTCACTTTAATGAAATTATTAATTGTTTCTCTGATTTCTTCTTGGAGCCACTCTTTCTTTAGGATTGGGTTACTATGTTTCCATAGCCTTTTACTGAATGTAACTTTCCTTTTTAAGCATTATGATTATAAATTAGTTCATTTAATATTTCCGTTTTTCGCATTTTGTTGTGATGTCTTTATGACATAATACATGATCAATTTTTTTGGAGTTTCTATGTGCATATTTGAAAATGGTCTGGTTCTTCATATTCACATTTAATTTTCTTCAGAGGTCTATTATATCTAACTTTCCTAAGAGTCTATTTGTCCCTTTAACTTTGTTCTCATTTATTTGATGGTATATTTATGTAACTCTACAGGGAAAAGTTGAGGCCCCACACTAGCATAGTTTTATTATTTCCTACTAAAATTCATTTTACTTAAGTATTTGTACATGATAGCATTGTGTGTGTGAATGTGTATGTGTGTGTGTATGCATGTGTGTAGCATAGATGTTGCTTCATTATCTATGATGGCTTTTAGCAAGATGCAGTTTGCCTGTTTTTCCCATTTATCAAGGCTTATTTTTGTAAAATGATTTTTCCCATTTTTACTCTCCCTTTCGCTTTCTCCCAGTATACATTCTTCATTCTTACTAATCCATATTTTAAAATTCTTTCTACTATAACTGAATCAACCTTGCACCCTTTCCATGTAAAATAATTTTAACTATCCTAATAATGGCAGAATTCTTAGAATTTACTTTCATTATCTTGCAATATAGAAAGGTAAGCAACTTAACTTTACAGGATCTCTTATGGGTTTTTCTTTCATGTTTACCTATTTCTCTGCTTCTCTTGAGTCTTATATTTGAAAGTTGAATTTCCAATAGACTTGAGTCATCTGCATCCAGAGAGAGGGTTATGAGGAATGAATGTGGATCACAAGATAGTATTTTCATCTTTTTCATTGTTGGTTGCTTGCTCATGTTTTTCTTTCTCACTTTTTCCCCCTCTTCATTTAATTTTTCTTGTGCAGTGTGATAAATGTGGAAATACATTTGGAAATAGATCTATCTTTGTATGTATTTTGAAAAATTAAAAATTATTATTAAAAATTAAATTTTAAAACGAAAGGTGAATTTTTTTATTTGGCTCTCATCTTTTTATTTGTAGTGCTGAAAGTCCTCTATTTCATTAAATATATTTTTCCCTTGAAGAAAATACTCCATTTTTGATGGGTGATTATTCTTGGTTGTAATCACACTTCTTTTACCTTCTGGAATATCATGTTGCAAACACCCTCTTCTTTAAGCATGGTAGCTACGAAATGTCATCCAGACTCTGACTTCATGATTTTTCTTTTTTTTAGCTTACTTTTTTATTATTAAAATTTGTTATTTACAAAACATATGCATGGTAATTTTTTGACATTGACCCTTGAAAAACCTTCTGTTCCAAATTTTTTCCTCCTTCTCTCCACCCCCTGCCCTAGATGGCAGGTAATCTAGTACATAGTTGTTAGAATACATGTTAAATCCAATATATGTATACATATTTCTATAATTATCTTTCTGCACAAGGAAATTTGGATCAAAAAAGGTAAAAAATACCTGAGAAAGAAAAGAAAATACAAGCAAAGAGAAAGAGTGAGAATGCTATGTTGCTGTCCACAATCAGTTCCCACAGTCCTCTCTCTGGGTGTACATGGCTCTCTTCATCACTGAACAATTGGAACTGGTTTGAATCATCTCATTATTGAAGGGAGGCACATGCATCAGAATTGATCACCGTATTGTCTTGTTGCTGTGTATAATGATCTCCTAGTTCTGCTCATTTAACTTAGCATCAGTTCATGTAAGCCTCTTCAGGCCTCTCTGAAATCATCTTGTTTGTCATTTCATACAGAACAATAATATTCTATAACATTCATATATCATAATTTATTCAGCTATTCTCCAATTGATGGGCATCCATTTAGTTTCCAGTTTCTTAACATGATAAAGAGTGCTGCCCCAAACATTTTTGCACCTGTGGGTCCCTTTCCCTCCTTTAGGATCTCTTTGGGATATAATCCCAGTAGAAATACTGCTGTATCAAAGAGGATACACAGTTTGATAACTTTTTGAGCATAGTTCCAAATTGCTCTCCAGAATGGTTGGATGCATTCACAATTCCACCAACAATGTATCAGTGTCTCAGTTTTCCCACATCCCCTCCAACATACATCATTATCTTTCCCTGTCATTTTAGCTAATCTGAGAGGTGTGTGCTGGTATCTCATAGTCTTAATTTGCATTTCTCTGATGAATCATGATTGGAAGCACCTCTTGATATAGCTACAAATAGTTTCAATTTCATCTGAAAATTGTTCATATCCTTTGACCAGTTATCAGTTGGAAATTGACTTGATTTCTTGTTAATTTGAATTGATTCTCTATATATTTTAGAAATGAGGGCTTTATCAGAACTTTTGAAAATAAAACGTTTTCCCAGTTCATTAATTGCCATCAAATATTGACTGCATTAGTTTTGTGTGTACAAATTTTTTTTAAAACTTAATATAATCAAAATTATCTATTTTGTGATGAATAAGAATCTCTAGCTCTTCTTTGGTCACAAATGCCTTTCTCCTCCACAGGTCTGAGTGATAAACTATCCTATGTTCCAATTTGTTTATAATATCATTCTTTATATGTAGATCATGAACCCATTTTGGCCTTATCTTGATATACAGTGTTATGTGTGGGTCAATGCCTAGTTTCTGCCATAATAGTTTCCAATTTTCCCAGCAGTTTTTGTCAAATAGTGAATTCCTATCCCAAAAACTAGTCTTTGCTTTGTCAAATACGAGATTGCTATAGTTATTGAGTATTTTGTCCTGTGAACCTAACCTATTCCACTAAAAAACTACTTGATTTCTTAACCAATCCAAATGGTTTTGATGACTGCTTTTTATAATATAGTTTTAGACCTAGTACAACTAGGCCACCATCATTTACTTTTTTTTTTTCTTTTTTTTTTTTTTTTTTTTATTTAATAGCCTTTAATTTACAGGATATATACATGGGTAACTTTACAGCATTAACAATTGCCAAACCTCTTGTTCCAATTTTTCACCTCTTACCGCCCCACCCCTCCCTAAATGGCAGGATGACCAGTAGATGTTAAATATATTAAAATATAACTTAGATACATAATAAGTATACATGACCAAAACATTATTTTGCTGTACAAAAGAATCAGACTCTGAATTATTGTACAATTAGCTTGTGAAGTGAAATCAAAGATGCAGGTGTGCATAAATATAGGGACTGGGAATTCAATGTAATGGTTTTAGTCATCTCCCAGAGTTCTTTTCTGGGTATAGCTAGTTCAGTTCATTACTGCTCCATTAGAAATGATTTGGTTGATCTCGTTGCTGAGGATGGCCTGATCCATCAGGACTGGTCATCATCTAGTATTGTTGTTGAAGTATATAATGATCTCCTGGTCCTGCTCATTTCACTTAGCATCAGTTCGTGTAAGTCTCTCAGGCCTTTCTGAAATCATCCTGTTGGTCATTTCTTACAGAACAGTAATATTCCATAATTTTCATATACCACAATTTATTCAGCCATTCTCCAACTGATGGACATCCATTCAGTTTCCAGTTTCTAGCCACTACAAAAGGGCTGCCACAAACATTCGTGCACATACAGGTCCCTTTCCCTTCTTTATAATCTCTTTGGGATATAATCCCAGTAGTAACACTGCTGGATCAAAGGGTATGCACAGTTTGATAACTTTTTGAGCATAGTTCCAAACTACTCTCCAAAATGGTTGGATTCGTTCACAACTCCACCAACAATGAATCAATGTCCCAGTTTTCCCACATCCCCTCCAACAATCATCATTATTTTTTCCTGTCATCTTAGCCAATCTGACAGGTGTGTGGTGGTATCTTAGAGTTGTCTTAATTTGCATTTCTCTGATTAATAATGACTTGGAGCATCTTTTCATATGACTAGAAATAGTTTCAATTTCTTCATCTGAGAATTGTCTGTTCATATCCTTTGACCATTTTCAATTAGAGAATGGCTTGATTTTTATAAATTAGAGTTAATTCTCTATATATTTTGGAAATGAGGCCTTTATCAGAACCTTTGACTGTAAAAATATTTTCCCAGTTTATTGCTTCCCTTCTAATCTTGTCTGCATTAGTTTTGTTTGTACAAAAACTTTTCAGTTTGGTATAATCGAAATTTTCTATTTTGTGATCAGTAATGATCTCTAGTTCTGCTTTGGTCATAAAAACCTTCCCCTTCCACAGGTCTGAGAGGTAAACTATCCTATGTCCTCTAATTTATTAATAATTTCATTCTTTATGCCTAGGTCATGAACCCATTTTGACCTTATCTTGGTGTACGGCGTTAAGTATGGATCAATGCCTAGTTTCTGCCATATTAGTTTCCAATTTTCCCAGCAATTTTTATCAAACAGTAAGTTCTTATCCCAAAGCTGGGATCTTTGGGTTTGTCAAAGACTAGGTTGCTATATTTGTTGACTGTTTTATCCCTTGAACCTACTCTATTCCACTGATCAACTAATCTATTCATTAGCCAATACCAAATAGTTTTGGTAACTGCTGCTCTATAGTATAGTTTTAGATCTGGTACAGCTAAGCCACCATCATTTGATTTTTTTCATTAATTCCCTTGAAATTCTTGACCTTTTGTTTTTCCATATGAACTTTGTTGTTATTTTTCTAGGTCATTAAAATAGTTTTTGGGAGTCTGATTGGTATAGCGCTAAATAAATAGATTAGTTTAGGTAATATTGTCATCTTTATTATATTTGCTCGCCCTATCCAAGAGCATTTAATATTTTCAATTGGTTAGATCAGACTTAATTTGTGTGAAAAGTGGTCTGTAATTTTGCTCATAAAGTTTCTGATTTTCCCTTGGCAGATAGATTCCTAAATATTTTATATTATCAGTAGTTACTTTAAATGGAATTTCTCTTTGTAACTCTGACTGTTGGATTTTGTTAGTGATATATATAAGAATGCTGATGACTTATGTGGGTTTATTTTATAACCAGCAACTTTGCTAAAGTTGTGGATTATTTCTAATAACTTTTAGCAGAATCTCTAGGGGTTCTCTAAGTATACCATCATGTCATCGGCAAAGAGTGATAATTGGCTTCCTCATTGCCTATTCTTATTCCTTTAATCTCTTTCTCAGCTCTTATTGCTATAGCTAGCTTTCTAATACAATATTAAATAGTAACGGTGATAGTGGGCAACCTTGTTTCACTCCAGATCTTATTAGGAATGGTTGCAGTTTGTCTCCATTACATATGATGCTTACTGATGGTTTTAAATAGATGCTGCTGATTGTTTTAAGGAAAAGTCCATTTATTCCTATACTCTCAAGTGTTTTTAATATGAATGGATGTTGGATTTTATCAAATGCTTTTTCTGCATCTATTGAGATGATCATATGGTTTTTGTTAATTTGGTTATTAACATGGCCAATTATATTGATAGTTTTCCTAATATTGAACCAGCCCTGCATTCCTGGTATAAATCCTACTTGATCATAGTGTATTATCTTGGAGATGATTTTCTGTAGTCTTTTTGCTAATATCTTATTTAAGATTTTAGCATCAATATTCATCAGGAGATTGGTCTATAATTTTCTTTTGTCTGTTTTCAGCCTACCTGGTTTAGGTATCAGTACCATGTCTGTGTCATAGAAGGAATTTGGTAGGACTCCTTCATTCCCTATTTTATCAAATAATTTATATAGCATTGGGGCCAATTGTTCTTTAAATGTTTGGTAAAATTCACATGTAAATCCATCTGGTCCTGGGGATTTTTTCTTAGGGAGTTGTTTAATTGCCTGTTCTATTTCTTTTCTGAAATGGGACTATTCAAACAATTTACTTCTTCCTCTGTTAGTCTGGGAAGTCTGTATTTTTGGAGGTAGTCATCCATTTCACTTAGGTTATCAAATTTATTGGCATAAAGTTGAGCAAAATAACTCCTTATTATTTCTCTAATTTCCTCTTCATTGGTGGAAAGTTCTCCCTTTTCATTTTAAGACTGCTAATTTCATTTCTCCTCCTCCTTTTCTAATCAGATTTACCAGAAGGCTTATCTATTTTATTGGCTTTTCATAGAACCAACTCTTAGTTTTATTAATTAGTTCAATAGTTTTTTACTTTCAATATTTTTAATTTCTCCTTTTAATTTTAGAATTTCCAATTTAGTATTTGATTGGGGGTTTTAATTTGGTCTTTTTTTAGTTTTTTTAGTTGCAAGCCCAATTCATTAATCTTTTCTTTCTCTGTTTTATTCAAGTAAGCCTCTAAAGATATAAAATTCCCTCTTATTACCGCTTTGGCTGCATCCCACAAATTTGGTATGATGTCTCATCATTGTCATTATCTTGAGTGAAATTATTAATTGTATCTATAATTTGCTGCTTCACCCAATCATTCTTTAAGATGAGATTGTTTAGTTTCCAATTACTTTTTGGTCTATTTCCCCCTAACTTTTTGTTGAATGTAGTTTTTTATTGCATCATGATCTGAAAAGAAAGCATTTACTATTTCTGCTTTCTTGCATTTAATTTTGAGGTCTTTATGTCCTAATATATGGTCAATTTTGAATAGGTTCCATGAACTGCTGAGAAGAAAGTATATTCCTTCTATCTCCATTCAATTTTCTCCAAAGATCCAACATACCTAATTTTTCTAATATTATATTTACTTCTTTAATTTCTTTCTTATTTGTTTTGTGGTTTGATTTGTCTAATTCTGAGGTGCAAGGTTGAGATCTCCTACTATTACAGTTTGTTGTCTATTTCTTCTTGCAACTCTCTTAACTTCTCCTTTAGGAAGGTGGTGCCATACCACTTGGTGCAATATATGTTTAATATTGATTTGCTTCGTTGTTTATGCACCCTTTAGCAGGATGTAGTTACCTTCCATTATCTCTTTTAATTAGATCAATTTTACTTTGCTTGATCTGAGATAAGGATGGCTACCCCTGCTTTTTGACTTCACCTGAAGCATAATAGATTTTGCTCCAGCCTTTTACTTTTACTCTATATGCATCCCCTGCTTTAAATGTTGTTTCTTGTAAACAACAATATTGTAGGGTTCTGACTTTTGATCCAGTCTGCTATCTGCCTCCCTCTTTGTAGGAGTTCATCCCATTTACATTTACGGTTAGAATTACTAAATCTGTATTTCCTGCCATCCTAATAACCCCAGATTTTTGCTTTACTTATTCTTTGCCTCCCCAACCTCTTTCCCCTTTAAACTTATGTACCCTCTTGTATCACGATACTTATCCTCTTTATAATCCTCCCTCCCCCCTTTGGAGTCTTTCCCCTTCCTTCCCTTATTACTCTTTTCTTTTCCTTTTCCTCTCCCCTGTTTTTAATGAGGCAGAGAGAATTTTTCTCTAAAACAAATGTCAATTATTTTTCTTAGGCCAACTCTGATGAGAATAAGATTCACACAATGTTCCTCCCTCTCTAAATTCCCTCAGATATGATAGTTTCCTTAGCCTACTTTGTGGGATGTGGTTTCCTCTTTTATCCCTCCTTCCCACCTTATTCTGCCATCATCCTTTTCCATATCTACTTCCCTTTTTATGTTATATCAGTACAATCAAATTAATACATGTATTCTTTGTATATCCACAACAGAAATACAATTCTCAAGGTTATTTTACCTTTCTGTGTCTCTTGAGTTCTATTCTTGGAGATCAAATTTTTGTTTAGTTCTGGTTTTCTTCAGAAACAAATGGAATTCATTTGTTTCATTAAATATCCATCTTCTTCCTTGAAGAAAATGCTCACAGCTGGGTAGTTTATTCTTGGCTGCATCTCAAGTTCTTGTGCCTTTCGGAATATCACATTCCAGGCCCTTCTTTCCTTTAATGTAGAGGCAGCCAGATCTTGGCTGATCCTTATTGTGGCACCTCGGTATTTAAATGGTTTTTTTGGCTGCTTGTAAAGTTTTCCTTAATCTTATAGTTCTGAAATTTTGCCTACAATATTCCTTGAGGTTTTTATTTTAGGGTTTCTTTCAGAAGGTGTTCGATGGATTCTTTCAATGCCTATTTTACCTTCTGATTCTATTACATCTGGGCAGTTCTCTTTGATGATTTCTTGTAAAATAGTATCTAGGCTCTTTTTTTTCATCATAGTTTTCAGAAAGTCCAATAATCCTCAGATTATCTCTCCTAGATCTATTTTCCAAGTCTGTCGTTTTGCAAGTAGATAATTCGTGGTTTTTTCAGTTTGTCATTTTTGTTTTTGCTTGACTGATTCTTGCTGTCTCAATGAATCATTAGTTTCAATTTGTTCAGTTCTAATTTTAAAGAATTATTTTCTTCATAGCTTTTTTACTTCTTTCTGTATATGTCAATTGAGTTTTTTAATGTATTGTTTTGGTCTGTGGAATTTTTTCCATTTCGCTAATTTTTTTTTTTAGTGAATTATTTTCTTTTCCAATTCACAGATCCTACTTTCTTACGAGTTCTTTATTTTTCCAATTCACCAATTTTGTTTCCCTGCACTTCCTGAGAATTTTTTAACTTTTCCAATTCGTATTTCAGGAAGTTGTTGCTCTCTTGTAAGGCTTCTCTTTCCTTTCCCCATTTATCTTCTCTCTTTTGAGACTTTTAATGGCCTCTTCTATGAGAGCATTATGTAAAGGAGGACAGTCTGATGCATTTTTGCTGTTTGAGGTCTCTTCAGGTTTGCTGACCTGCTCTTTTTCTGCATAGAAGCTGTCGATTGTTCTTTTCATCTTTTTATTCATGTTTTAAAGCCTTTAGGGATTAGGTCTCCTAGGCAAGGGGTTACCAGCTTCCTCTGCAGAATAGGGAGAGATGTAAACCGATTTCCGGCTCCAAGGTATGGGAGTGCTCTGTGTGAGAGTTTTCCCTTCCCCCAACAGGAGGTGGATTCAGCACTGGCCGAGCTATCAAACTGCTTAGTAGGGCTGAGTGGATTATCGCTTGCCCTGGGCTAGAGACTAAGTGGTGAAAGTGTCACCGCCCCAGGCCGGAGCCTCTTGAGGGACTGTGAGTATTAGCAGCTGACCGGAGAAGGCAGACAGCCACAAACTCTGCCCAGTGTCTCTGCCTGATGCAAATCGGCCCTGGAAAAGCTCTATGGCCCCAAGCCGAGGCTCCGCCTGCGCAGATTGGAGGCTAACCGGCTGCGTCCTCCTGCCGTGCAGGATCACTAACTGCCCAAGGAAAAGCCCTGTACTGCGGGTTGGGGCTGCGCGCTTGTGCTGAGATCTGTGCCTTCACCCTCAGTTTGAGACTCTCCTCGGAACCTAATTTCTCTCCCCGTCTCGCTGATCTCCCCCTGGCCCCGAACCAACCTTTTGGCGAGACTGCAGATTTTCTTCGGGCGGTGAGTTGTTCTACTTCTTATCTTTACGAATTGTAGCAGTCAAGACTATTTTTGAGGCTCGATATAATATTGATAAAGAGGGTAAGAGAAGAGCTTAGAAAGTCGTGTGTGTCTTCTCCGCCATCTTGGCTCCGTGCCCCCATCATTTACTTTTAAAAAAAAAATTAATTCCCTAGAAATTCTGGACTTTTTGTTCTTCCAGATGAATTTTGTTGTTATTTTTTCTAAGTCAGTAAAATAGTTTTTTGAGCGCTTGATTGGTATAGCACTAAATAAATAGTGTAGGGAGTATTGTCATCTTTATTATACTTACTTGACCTTTCCAAGAGCACTTGATAGTTTTTCAATTGTTTAGATCTGACTTTATTTGTGTGGAAAGTCTTTTGTAGTTTTGCTCATATAATTATTGACTTTCCCTTGGCAGATAAATACCCAAATATTTTATAATATTCATAATATTTTAAATGGAATTTCTATTTGTATCTCTTGCTGTTGGATTTTGTGTGGATTTATTTTGTATCCTGCAATTTTGCTAAAGTTGTGGATTATTTCTAATAGTTTTTTAGTTGATACTCTAGGTTTCTCTAAGTATACCATCATATCATCTGCAAAGAGTGATAATTTGGTTTCCTCATTACCTACAGTAATTCTTTTAATCTCTTTTTCTTCTCTTATTGCCAAAGCTAGCATTTCTAACACAATATTGAATAGTAATGGTGATATGGGGCAACCTTGTTTCACCCCGATCTTATTGGGAATGGTTTCAGTTTATCCTTGTTACATATGATGCTTGCTGATGGTTCTAAATAGATGTTACTGACTATTTTAAGGAAAAGTCCAATTATTCCTATAATCTCTAGTGTTTTGAATAGGAATGGATGTTGGATTTTATAAAATGCTTTTACTACATCTATTGAGATGATTATATGGTTTTGTTAATTTGGTTATTGACATAGCCAATTATGCTAATAGTTGTCCTAATATTGAACCAACCCTGCATTCATGGTATAAATCCTGTTTGGTCATGCATTATCCTGGGGATGATTTCATGTAATCTCTTTGCCAATATTTTATTTAAGATTTTTCCACCAATATTCATTAGGGTGATTGGTCTATAATTTTCTTTTTCTATTTTCATTCAATCTTATTTAGGTATCAGTACCATGTATGTGTCATAAAAGGAATTTGGTAGGAGTCCTTCTTTCCCTATTTTTTTTCAAATAGTTTATATACTATTGGAGTTAATTGTTCCTTAAATGTTTGGTAGAATTCACATGTAAATCCATCTGGTCCTGGGGAGTTAATTAATAGCTTGTTCTATTTCTTTTTCTAAAATGGGACTATTTAAGCAATTTATTTCCTTGTTTGTTAACCTGGGCAATCGATATTTTTGTACATATTCCTCCATTTCATTTAGTTATCAAATTTATTGGCATAAATTTGTGCTAAGCAACTCCTAATTATTGTTCTAATTTCCTGTTCATTATTTGAAAGTTCACCCTTTTCATTTTTGAAATTAACAATTTGATTTTCCTCTTTTGTTTTTCTAATCAAATAAACTAAAGGTATATCTATTTTGTTAATTTTTTTCATAAAACCAACTCTTAATTTTATTTATTAATTTAAAGGGGTTTTTTTTGCTATTAATTTTATTAGTCTCTCCTTTTATTTTTAGAATGTTGAGTTTGGTATTGGACTGGTTATTTTTAATGTGTTCTTTTTCAAGCTTTTTTAGTTACAAGCCCAATTCATTGATCTTTTCTTTATTTTAACAAATAAGCTTCTAGAGATATAAAATTTCTCCTTATTACCACTTAGGCTGCATCCCATAAATTTTGGTATGTTGTTTCATTATTGTCATTCTCTTGGATGAAATTAGTAATTATGTCTATGATTTTTCTGTTTCACCTATTCTTTAGGATGTGATTATTTAGTTTCCAATTACTTTTTAGTCTATTTTCCTATGGCCTTTTATTGAATGTAATTTTATTGAATCATGGTCTGAAAAAATGCATTTACTATTTCAGTCTTTCTGCATTTGATTTTGAGGTTTTTATGTTCTAATAAATGGTCAATTTTTGTATAGGCTCCATGAACTGCAAAGAAGAAAGTGTACTCCTTTCTGTCCCTATTCAATTTTCTCCAAAGATCTATCATACCTAACTTAACTTTTCTAGTATTCTATTTACTTCTTTAACTATTTTCTTATTTATTTTGTGATTTGATTTATCTAGTTCTGAGAGACCAAGGTTAAGATCTCCCACTATTATTGTTTTGCTATCTATTTCTTCTTGCAACTCTCTTAACTTCTCCTTTAGGAATCTCCATGCTATACCACTTGATGCATGTATGTTTAATATTGATATTGCTTCATTATCTATGGTATCCTTTAGCAAGATATAGTTTGCTTCCTTATATCTTTTAATTAGATCAATTTTTGCATTTGCTTGATCTGAGATCAAGATGGTAACCCCAGCTTTTTTTGCTTCACTTGAAGTATAATTGAATCTGGTCCAGCCTTTTACCTTTACTCCATATGTATCGCTCTACTTTAACGTGTTTCTTGTAAACAACATCTTGTAGGAGTCTGGCTTTTAATTCAGTCTGCTATTCATTTCTGCTTTATGGGAGAGTTCACCCCATCCATATTTACGGTTAAAACTACTAATTCTGTATTTCCTGCCATCTTATTAACCCCAAATTATACTTTTCTCTTTCCTTTTCCCCTTTCCCTACTCCCCAGTATTTTACTTATGAGCACCACTTTTCTCAAGCAGCCCTTCCCCTTTAGAGTTTCTCCCCCTTTCTTTTACCTCTCTCCTACTATTTCTGTTTTTCCTTTTATTCAGCCTAATCCTTTCCTTTTCCTTTTCCCCTCCCACTTCCCTATAATGTGAGAGAAGTTTCTCTGTGAAACCAAAAATGTCTAATATTTTCTCTTTGAGTCAAATCTATTGAGACTAAGATTCACACAAAATTCATCCCCCTCACTTCTTTCCTTCAATTATGATAGGTTTTCTTTGCCTCTTCCCAAATGTAATTTCCCTCATTTTACCTCCACTTTCCCCTTTTTCCAGTATAATCCCCTTTCCACCTCTAGTTTCTTTTTTATATTATAATAGTAAAATCAAACTATAAATGCACTCTCTATGTATACTCATAACAGAAAGACAGTTCTCAAGAGTTATTTTCTTTTTACTTTTTTATGCTTCTCTTGAGTTCTATATTTGAAGTTCAAATTTTTTGTTTAGCTCTGGTCTTTTCATCATAAATGAATAATATTCATCTGTTTCATTGAATGTCCATCTTCTCCCCTAAAAGAAAATGCTCAGTTTAGCAGGGTAGTTTATTCTTGGTGGTATTCCAAGTTCGTTTGCTTTCCATAATATCAGATTCCAAGCCCTTCAATCCTTTAAGTTGGAAGCTGCTAGGTCCTGGGTAATCCTTATTGTGATTCCTTAATATTTGAATTTTTTTTTGTTTTGTTTTGTTTTGTTTTTCTGGCTCCTTATAATATTTTTTCCTTGCTCTGTTAATTCTGAAATTTAGCCACGATATTCCTTGGAGTTTTAATTTTGGGGCTTCTTTCAGGAGGTGTTTGGTGAATTCTTTCAATGACTATTTTGCCTTCTAATTGTATGACATCTGAGTAGTTCTCTGATGATTTCCTGGAAAAAAAAATATCTTGCCTCTTTTTTTCATAATGGTTTTCCAGAAGTCAAATAATCCTTAGATTTTCTCTCCTAGACCTATTTTCCAGCTCAGTTGTTTTTCCAAGGAGGTATTTTCATTTTTTCTTTCTTTTCTTTTTTTTTTTTTTTGCTTGACTGATTCTTGATGTCTCCTTGAATCATTCATTTCCATTTGTTCAGTTCTGATCTATAGTGAATTTTTAGTATTTTCTTCATTTACTTTTTTTACTTCTTTTTGTATTTGTCTAAATGAATTTTTAAATGAGTTGTTAGTTCTATGGAATTTTTTTTTTCTATTTCACAAATTCTGTTTTTCTAAAAGCTGGTTTCTTTTTCCATTTCACAAATTTTGTTTTTCTGGGAGTTGTTTTCTTTTTCTGTTTTATCAAATCTAATTTTTAAAGAATTATATGGTTTTTTTTTTCCATTTCTCTATTGTGTAGTAAATTTCTGCAGATAATTTCTGTGTTTTCTTTTCCAAACCCTTGTAAAATTCTCATTTCCTTTTCCCATTTTTTTCTTCCAGTTCTCTTTTATGATCTTTTATAATTTCTGGCAACCAATTTATAGCATCCTCTGGGGTTTCATCTGGAGACAACCAGCTTTTAGTCTCCTCAGGGTTTGAAATCTGTTCTCTTTTACAATAAAAACTGTCTATGGTCAGAGTTCTTTTTGCTTTTTTATTCTTTTTTTTTTTTACAAAGCTGAGATTTGCTTTTAGGGCAATAGAGGTTGTCTAAGCTTCCTCTAAAAGTGGCAGCAGCTTCTTTTACAAGCAGCCGCTGTGATTGGACTGAGTTAGTGCTGAGTCACTCATGGTGGTAGGTGGGTGTAGCCAGATCCTATGAGATTCTAGCATTTGGGGGTTTACTATTTACCTTTTGTGTTTATGTTGGATGTTTTATAACTTCTGATCTACTGGCTTGCAAGCAGGGCAGACTAGCCAACACTGCTATAGATTCTTCCTCATAATTCACCACTCTGTGGAGCCCACACTGCCCTGGGACTCAGTGTTACCTGTGCCCAGCATCTGTCCTCAGCCTGTTTGTGCTTGGCCCACTTCCCACTGTGCCTGACTGAAACAGACCTTTTCTGGCAATCTTCAAAATTGTCTTCTGCTGGTAATTTGTTACACTCCCAATATTCATGGATTCTGCCAGTCCAGAGTTAATTCAGAGGCTGGATTTGGTAATTAGTGTGAGGGTAGTAGGAGAAGATCAGAAAAAAATTGGGTCCTCTCCCAATCTTGGCTCCGCCCCCTATTGGCTTCATGATTTTTCAGTGGTTTCTGGATGCTTGCATTATTTGCTCCGTGATCTAGGATTTGACTATAATATTACCAGGAGTTTTCATTTAAGTATCTCTTTAAGGTGATGATTGGTGGATGCCTTTGATTTCTAGTTTTCCCTCTCCTTCTAAAACATCTAGCCAGTTTGAAATTCTATCTCTAGACTCTTTCTTTGACCATGGTTTTCAGGTAGTACAATCATTCTTAAATTCTCTCTCTTTGATCTCTTTTCTAGGTCATTTGTTTTTCTTTGCATTTTTTTCTATTTTTCTTTCTTTTAATTTTCTTTTATTTTTATTTGAACCCCATGTAGTCATTAGCTTCCACTTGTTCAATATTTAAAGAATTTTTTCTTCATTTAGTTTTTATACCTCTTTTTCCATTTGATCAATTCTGTTTTTAAAGTTGTTACTATCTTCAGTACTTTTCATGCTTTATTTACAAAATTGATAATTGTGTTTTCATAACTTTGTTGTTATGTCTTTACCTAATTTTCCTCTACCATGCTTATTTGATTTTTAAAATTATATTTCAGCTCTTCAAAAGTTCTTGTTAGTAAACTAGAAACCGAGTGGATGCCCATCAGTTGGAGAATGATTGAATAAATTATGGTATATGAATGCTATGGAATATTATTGTTCTGTGAGAAATGATAAGCAGGATGATTTCACTAAGACCTGGAGAGACTTGCATGAACTGATGCTAAGTGAAATGAACAGAACCAAGAGATCACAACAACACAGTAACCGCAGTGTTACACAATGATCAATTCTGATATCTGTGGCTCTCTTCAATAATGAGATGATTCAGATCATTTTCAATAGTCTTGTGATCAAAAGAGCCATCTACACCCAAAAAGAATACTGTGGGAACTAAGTGTGGTTCACAACATAGTATTCTCACTCTTTTTGTTGTTGTTTGCTCGCATTTTATTTTATTCATCATTTTCTTTTCTAATTTGATTTGATTTTTTTCTTGTACAGCAAGATAATTATATAAATATGTATGCACATATTGGATTTAACATATATTTCTACCATGTTTAATGTATATTGGACAACTTGCCATCTAGGGGAGGGGGGTGGGAGAAGGGGCTGAAAAACTGGGACACAAGACTTTGCAAGGCTAATGTTGTAGAAGTATCTATGCATATGTTTTGAAAAATCAGAACCTTAAATAAAAAAAGTACTTGTTAGATTTATGTTCAGTTCACTTTTTTTTTTTTTTTAACTTCATTGTCTTCTTCTGAATTGGTGTCTTCATCTTGTCTGTCACCTTGGTGGAATTTTTAATTTGTGTTAACTATAATTATTATTAATTATTACCTGGGTCTTTTAGTCATTTGTTCATTTTTTTTACAGAGAACAACGTTGTTATTTCTATTTCTAACGTTGTTCTTTATTAAAGACATGAGGCAAAGAGGCACTTTCTCAAGCTTCTGACTATTTTTGGACTGCCATTTTCAGAGATAGTTCTTGGGGATTGGAATTTTTTTGGTGCTTCCAAAATAATGTGATCTGCAGAAGTGTGTGGTCACTGCTCTCCCTGCTGTACCCTAGTCCCCCAGGATGGGAGCTGTTCCTTTGGAATTATAATCAATACCATTTCTCAAGGTCCTTTATTTCCTCATGACTAAAATTGATGCTACTCTGTAGGGGCTCCCTCAGGCTCCACCCTTGAAGTGTGATCCAAAGGTGGCATAGATAATGAATTTGTCAAATAGCATCTGATCCTGCATCCATTGCTAACACAGGCATCTCTTGCAATTTCTTCCTAACCTGTTACCAGGCCTCCTTACTTTCTCTTGATGAAAACTACCAAAGCTGTTGTTGTTTCTATTCCCACCACTGGTATTTTATCCACCCATTCTTGCGTCCACAAATCTCTGCAAAATGCTAAATCTTCTTGGGCTACAAAAATGTCTTGCTCTGACCCTTTCATGGTTCTGCTAATACAGAATTTGATTTAAGTTGTTATTTTAAATTTGCTTGGAGGGAAATGTTGGGAAAGTTTGAGTAAGTATTTTCTCTACTATCTTGGCTCCTTTTCCTGGCAGGTCTTAGTACCCTCTTTAATTGAAGATTCGTTAAGACATATAAAATCAGAGGGAGAGGTATCTTACTTGGAATTCCAGGACACAAGTTTTGAGATGAAAATGTTTCCATGGGAGAGTAGGGAAAGTTCAGAGTGCAGTCTGGAAAGGAGTATAGTTCTTATGTCTTGCTTTATATTTTTGCATCACTTAATTTTTTTTTCAGTTCCATTTTCTCATTTTTCAGTGTCTTTTTCATTCCTAAGTTGTGATAGTTTTTCTTAATTCTTTTCAATTTTTTATTAAGAATTCAAATTTAGTGCTTCTTTTAAAATTTTAAATGTAATTCTCATTGTTTTGAGGTCATCCTGTTCTCTTTCATGAGCTTCTCGATTTAGTTATTGCAGATATATCCTGTTCATTAGATTTTATAGGACCATAATTTTAGACGAAGAAATATTAGAATTCATATAATCCAAACCTCTCATTATAAGGAAATATAAAGCCAAAAGTGGTTAAATAACTACCTCAAAGTGAAACAACTAAACTCAGATCATCCTGACTCCAAGTCTCACATGTTTTTATCTTATAATGTATATAAATAATACCTCATAATATAGCATTTTTCAAATTCTAGGATCTTTTCTTTACAGACTCATGTTCTCAACATACCTTTTGATTTTCTCGTGAGTTTTAAAATTATTCCTTCTCTAAATATGGTCATTTTTGCCATTTATTTTGGACAGTTTAAGTGTTTAAATGTGATCAATGTAGCTTAGAGTAGGGGACTAAGTTTATACAAAATCCATCATCTTTTTGTGACATATTAACTAAAGCCTGGATTTAAATTTCACACACTAAAATCTTATTTTCCCGGGACACAAGAATTCCTTTCCACTTGGGGAAACTTTCAGCTTGAGGAAAGAGGAACATTAACCCATTTTTACTCTTCTGTATATATCAGTCTAGGCATTAGTATTTTTGGTGCAAATTATTGAATTTTCAGGAATATTTCTATGTACTTTCTGCGAGTTGCTGGTAGCATGATAGGAGTTAAAAAAAAAATTTCTTTACCTAAAAATAAATATAAATTGAACCTGGAGGAATTCTCAATGTGTGGGCAAATGGAATAAAAAAGTGAGGGGGAAAATACCTTGCCTAGAGGAATTATTTGTTCTTTTTTGTGCTGTTTGGATGTAATTTCAAAGGTCTACGGCAAAAGAGCTGAGTAACTTGATAAATAACACTGATTTAAAGAAGTTCTATTAGTTAAAAATAATTTTAGCATTTCAATGGTTTAAAGGAATTCAGCATGATACACCAATTGCAAGTCTGAAGAAACAGAAAGCAACTGCTTTTCAGGCATAAAACAAAAGAAACATTGGAAAGTAATTTGTTGCTGGAAGATAGCAATATAAAAAGTGTTCTGACTATCAGAAGGTTTTTTTTTTTTTTTTTTAACTAGTATAGGTTTCCTAGAGGTGCCTATTGGAAAATGTGAGTTCTTGTATCCTCTTGTGTATGAAGCATAACCTATTCTTATACATTTTATTTTTATGCCCTAATTAAAAGCTTTATTATTTGATTTGTAGTTCCAATATGTTGATAGACAGTATACAAAATGGGAACTCAATTTTGATTTACATAGCCATATAACTATACAATTAGTATTACATTTGGAAGTAAAGCTAGCAACACATTCTACATTAAAATATGAAACTCCAAAGTAAGCCAAATACTTCATATTTAATTCTATTGGTGAAGGCATAGGGGAACAGCTGTTGAATTTTATTTCTATTACTCAGAAATAGTCATCTTTAAAGTTATTGTTTTTAGTTATTTCTACCATAACATACTTTAAAATCATATTTTGTTGCACAACATTTTAATATATTAGTTGGGTGATGACACAGGAAGTAAGCTTGTCAGATTTGTAGAGAGTATAAAATTGGAATATATATATTTGTCGCTAATATATTGGTTATTAGAATGTTTCCAAAAAGATCTTCTCTTTTTTAAATTATATTTTATTTTTCAAAATACATGCAGAGAGAGTTTTCAACATTCACCTTTGTGTTCCAAATTTTTCTCATTCTTTTCTCCTCCTAAAGACAGAAAGCAATCTGATATAGGTTTAAAATGTGCAATTCTTCTAATCAGATTTCCATATTTCTCCTGCTGAGGAAAAAGAAATTTCAGATAAAAAAGGAGTAAAAACATGAGAAAAAACAACAACAAAAAGTTGGCAGATGTAACTAGCAGATGGGAAACAAAAGCAATAACAAAAAGGGAAAAGTACCATGCTTTGATTCACTTTCAGTCTTCACAATTCTCTCTCTGGATGTGAATGATACTTTCTATCACAAGTTTGTTGGAATTGCCTTGAATCACTTCTCACACAAATAAAGACAGATCTAAATGATTGAAGAAATATTACTGACTCATAGGTAGCCGAAGCTAATATAATAAAAATGATAAGTCTGTCTAAATTGGTCTCCTTATTCAGTGCCATACTGATTAAGCTGCCAAAATTATTTTATATGCTAGAAAATATATAACAAAATTCATCTGGAAAAACAAAACATCGATAATATCAAGAGAATTAATGAAAAAATCTAAAGGATGGTGGCTTAGCAGTACCAGACCTAAAACTATATTATATTATAATATAATATATATTGTATTTTGTTTGTAAACTACTGTAACTCTCATATTTTCCCCCCACTGGAAGTTATATAGCCATATATCCTTCCCACTCTATATTTATGAAATTTAAACGATGAGGAAAATATACTGAGCTTTTTTTCTTCCTTAAATAGTGGAGGATCTAGCCAGAACTCCCAGAACCCAACTCTGGCACTTCCCAATCAGAGGAAGTAAGGAGCCCTGCTAGCATCAGGCGACCTGGGGGTGTTTAAGGTAAGAATAAATTCTTCATTATCACTTTTATTTGAAAATACACCAGGGAAATCTAAAATCCAATGTTTAAATTCATATTTATCCCCCATTAAATTTTACTTTATTATATTGGGTCTATAGTTCTAAATTGAAAAGATTCTTTTGAATGTATAATTTTGATTACATTAAATTAAAAAAATGTTTTTGCACAAAATACTAATGCTGCCAAGAATATAAGAAAAGCAGAAAGCTGGGGGGGGGGGGATTTATAGCCACTGTTTATAATAGAACCCTCAATTCTAAAATGTATAGAGTATTGACTCAAATTTATAAGAATTCAAGCTATTCCCCAACTGAGAAATCATAAAAAGGATATATACATAATTTTCAGAAGAAGAGATTAAAGCCATTTCTAATTATATGAAAAAAATGCTATAAATCTCTATTAGAGAAAAGCAAATTAAGAACTCTTAATTTAGGGTATCACTTTACAAACCTCTCAGATTGGCTAAGGTAACAGAAAAAGACAATGATGAATGTTGGAGGGGATGTGGTAAAACTGGGACACTAATGCATTGCTGGTAGAGTTGTGAAATGATCCAACCATTCTGGAGAGCAATTTGCTACTATGTTCAAAAGGGTATAAAACTGTACACACCCTTTGATTCAGACCATACAGATATGGGTCTGTAGAATAAATAGATCATAAAAGAGGGGAAAGGGCCCACATGTGTAAAAATATTTGTAGCAGCTTTTTTTGTTATTGATATTGTGATATCAATACTAGATATTGAGTGGATGTCCCTCAATTGGGGAATGGCTGAATAAATTATAGTATAAGAATGTGATGAAATACTATTGTTCTATAAGAAATGTTGAACAGGCTGATTTCAGAAAACTTTGGAAAAAACTTACATGAACTAATGCTAAGTGAAGGGAGCAGAATTAAGGGAGCATTTTATACAAAAAGAATAAGATTATATGAAGATTCAACTGTGATAGACTTGGCTCTTTTCAACAATGAGGTGATTTAAGGCAGTTCACAATCACAATAGATTTGTGATTGAAAGCACTATATATTAAACAATAGCTTTATATATCCCTGGGTTCTTAATGTAACAATAATAACTCACATTTATATAGAAATTGAAGGCTGTCAAAATGTTTTAAAGTCTTATTTCAATTGATCATCACAAGAATCTTCTATAGTAGATGCTAATATTATTTTTGTTTTGCTTTTAAGGAAACTGAGGCACAAAGAGATTAAGAGGCTAATCCAGAATCATATAACTAATAAGTGTCTCTAGCAGAATTTGACCTTAGGCCTTTCTGACTCTGTTCCTTTCTCTAATGTTGATATAGATCTGATAATGGTGTCTCTGTAAACCTGGTCATTCAACCAGTTGTCAATTCACCTAACCTTACTATATTATACTTAACCCTCCCCAACTTTTCTTCAAATATAACATGAAATATTGTCACTTTGGTAAACTTTAAATATAGCTATATTTTTCCTCAAAATCTCATCTTAGTTGTTGCAAAAGAATGCAAGTTATTTTGGTATTATGTTCTCTTGATGTCATATTGGATGTTAATAAACACTGTTTCCCTCTGACAAATAATCCCTTTAAGAATATGATGCTACAGGATTTTTACAAAAAATAAACATCAAACATATTGACATAATTTATAGAACTATACCTTTTTTAAATTACCACCGAATTTCCCCCCTGCTCTAATTCGAGGAAACTACACCAAATTTTCTTGCTCTATCAATTTCCAAAGAAATTTCCCATCTGCTAGGCACATCTGCCAACTTTTCAATACAATAGAATGTGATTTTTACATTCTTTAAATCAGTATTGATTAGAGAAATATAAATTAAAATAACTCTAAAGTACCATCTCACGCTTTTCAAATTGGCTAATATGACAAAAAATGAAGACAAATATTGGAGAAGATGTAGAAAAAGATTCTTTTTGTTTGGTGAGGCAATTGGCATTAAGTGACTTGTCCAGCATCACACACATATTTGAACTCAGGTCCTCCTGAGTCCAGAGCCAGTATTCTATCCACTGAGCCATCAAGATATTCCTTGAGATGTTAATTCATTGTTGGTGGAGATGTGAACAAACCCAATCACTATGGAATGATATTTGAAACTATGAACAAAGGATTACAAAACCAAGTATACAATTTTCACCTTTTTTTTTTTTCTTCCATGGGTTTCCCTTTTATTATATTTCTTCTTTCACCACCTGAATAATGTGGAAATATATTTAAAAGAATTGCATAAGCATAACTTATAACAGATTGCTTGCCACTTTGGGGAGGGGAATAGGGAAGAAGGAAGGAGAAAAATTCGAAACTCAAAATCTTCTGAAACTGAATGTTGACATTTTTCTTTACATGTAATTGAAAAAAATAATTTTACACACTGTGTGTAACAGTAAAATTGGAAAAATAAAAATACTAAAATAAAAATAATTTTTAAAAGAATGGCTTTTTTTGACTTAAGGAAATAGATGAGCATTAACCATTGAATTTTGTTTAGAGCAATGACACCTAAACAAATTCTTTATTTATTTTAAAATTTTTAATATCTAATCTCCTCATTTGTTCTTTTGACCTAACACCAGCTACTTGACAATAGCCCTCCCCTCACCCCCCCAACTCTAAGGCTGTTAGGATTAGGGATTACTGATAGGCAATTTTAGAATTCATTATGCAACTCTAAATTAAAGGTCTTTACCATGACTATTTCCTCCCATCCCAAAATGACTCTTACATATTGCAATTCATTCATGTGTTGCAGTGAGGATATTGCATGTTGCTTGATGTTTGGTGTAAAAGTTTCAAAAATGAAGACTTTGTGAAAGTAAAAACTAATGTCCTGAATTATAGGATGATAGATTTAAAATTTGAAGGAAGATTTGAATTATATTTTTCTAAATCTTTCATTTTACAGATATGAAATGTTTGAAATAAATGAATTATCCAAGATTGCTTTCAGAAGTAAAATAACAGTCAAGATTTGAAACATTACTTTTTAAAAAATATTCCCTGATATTCCGCATCTACTCCATACTCTCTGCAGCTCCTCTGACACTTTGCTTAGTGTTTACTCCCTACATGCCCCCCCCACAATCCTTCCAAAACATATACCAATATACGTATGCATACACACGTACAAACAAACCAGCTATTCTAAATTCCTCCTGCATTTTCCTGTATACATTGGTATTGTTGATATCAATCACTTACAAATGAAAAGTCAAATTGGTCAAACAGTTCAGTGAAAATAAAGAAAACAAATCAAATTTTCATATGACATGTTATCCTGCTTCCCTTGTTCCAGAAAAATTTCTCTCAGAGATACAACTGCTCTGAGAATAAGTACTTTCTATGCAATATCACTACATTGACATCTTTAAATCATAGACATGGCAGATTTTATGAGCTCCTTAGAAAAATCTCAATTCCCAGATGACTCTAGGTACTGATATCATGGGGATTCCAAAGAGAAAAAAGAAAAAGAACAACAAACAACAACTTCAAGGGCTTCTGTTCTTTTACATTCTCAGCTCCCCTCCTGACTTTTCTACCAGTAGTATGCAGGGGTCCTCAAACTTTTTAAATAGGGTGCCAGTTCACTGTCCCTCAGACTGTTGGAGGGCCGGACTATAGTAAAAACAACTTTGTTTTGTGGGCCTTTAAATAAAGAAACTTCATAGCCCTGGGTGAGGGAGATAATCGTCCTCAGCTGCAGCATTTGGCCCGAGAGCCTTAGTTTGAGGACCCCTGCAAATAAAGGTGGAGACTTCTACAATAGCAGAAGAAATGGAGAGAAATAAAGTCCTCTTTTAAAATGGTAAGAGGATTAGGTAGGAATAATACTAAAAAGAGTTGAGATACTAAGCAG
The DNA here is from genome assembly GCF_902635505.1 of Sarcophilus harrisii. Lineage (NCBI taxonomy): Eukaryota > Metazoa > Chordata > Mammalia > Dasyuromorphia > Dasyuridae > Sarcophilus > Sarcophilus harrisii. The sequence goes on along the minus strand of NC_045430.1, from coordinate 134,917,484 downwards.
ATTCAATCATTGAGGGAATGAAATAGACAAGGTAGGGAGAAACAAGATTAAACAAGACAAACTGGAATAGGAAGCTGAAAGATCTGAAGCATTAAGCTTATGCTGCTTCTCTGATTCCCTTAAAGGATTTATAGCCCAATTGATCCCACCCCTTTCCTGAGGGAATTAGTGTTATGCCACAGTTCTCTTTAACTGTCCTGGATCAGTTTCCCTGCACTAGTTTCCCTTGTCTCAGTTTCCTTAACTGTTCTGGTCCATCAAGATTGAGGACTATTTGCTCTAGGGTTGTAAATTGTTAATGTAAGCAAGATAAACAAGAGAGTAGACCTCCTGACTCTTTCTGTCCTCAAGAATTTACAATATCCCTCTAAAATATTCCAAGATACCTCACTGACATCTTTACCTCTGTGTATTCAGACATCCTGTCTCTGGGTTTTTAGGATTTATGGTCTCCCCCCATCCTGACAGAAGTTTTCCCGAGCTTCTTACCTCTTCCTTTATTTAGAGAAAAGGTATTTAAGAAGTTGGGTTTCTCCTATTCATTGCTGGAGGCTGGAGGCTGGAGGCTGGAGGCTGACTGCTGGATGCAGCATGACAGATTCTTTGAGATGACAAGTCTCCTCCAGCCCTGGGACCAACATGGGTTCCTTGGTCCCAGTAAATCTTTATCTCTCTCTGACTGGATAATTTGAGATGAGAATCCTGTCCAGTCAATTATGCTCTCCAATTAATAAAATATTAAAAAGCTCTCCTGCCTCAGTTTCTCCAGCATTACATTTGTGTACACCTTGGACAGTAATACAGCAAGGGTTTGTAATTATAGGGAATAAAAATTTGAATCAGATATACATATATAATCTATATCAGATGATTTGCTGTCTTGGGGAAGGAGGAGGTAAGGGAGAGAGAAAGAAAAGAAAATTTGGACCTCAAAATCTTACAAAAAAAATTAATGTTGAAACCTATCTTTATCTGTAATTAAAAAAATAAAATACTACTGAAAATTCTGAATCAGACATAGCCTTGCCCTGGATAATCTCATGGAATAGAAGAAGAGATAAGGCATGTTCACATGTAACACTACTACAAAACAGTGTGGAAGTATATGAAGTGGGGAATGGACAGGATTAAAGCAAGTGTCAAATTAGCCATAATTTCTCAATAAGTATCTGCAAATATCCTCATAATGCATGGAATGCTGTTTTTCAAGATTGAGATACACTGTCTTTAAGGGGAAAGAAGACTGAACTTATATTCACAGCATCTGAGATTGATTTAAAATCCTGCTTCTGTCACTTGCGACCTGAGTTATTCATGGCACTCTGTCCTGTTTGGTCTCTACATTCCTCATCTTTGGACTGAAGGAACTGGACTAGATGACCTTTAAGATACTTAATCCTCTTATGAGGTAAGCTCCTTGAGAGTAGGAATTGTTTTATTCTTTCTATTTGTAGCCTAATAGAGGAACATGGTGTAGTAAATAGAGACTTTGTTCTGTGATGCAGATCTGGGTTCAAGACTCATCTCTCATGTATAAAAATAGTATAATACTGGGCAAATCATGTAATTGTTTGGTTTCTAAGAACACTATTCATGTAAGATGCAGAGAGTTTACCAGCACTACTGGAAAGTTTCCTCACCTTCAAATTCCCTATTACAATGAAATCAAAGGCCCAGATTATATCCCTACCTTTTTTTTTTAATTGTAGTAAGTTTATTTATTTTTTTCATACACATTGCTTTATGAATCATGTTGGGAAAGAAAAATCAGAGCCAAAGGGAAAAATCATACAAAAGAAAAAAACAGAAAAAAGAAGTTAACATAGCATGTGTTGATTTACATTCACTATCCTTAGATCTTTTTCTGGAAGCAGATGGCATTTTCTGTTCAAAGTCTAGTGGGATTGCTTTGGATCACTGAACCACTGAGAAGAAGCAAGCATTTAATAGTTGATCATCACACATTCTTGCTGTTATAGTGTACAATGTATTCCTTGTTCTGCTTGTTTCACTCAGTATCAGTTCACATAAATCTTTCCAAGCCTTTCTATAATCAGCTTATTCATCATTTTAATAGAACAGTAATGTTCCTTTACCTTCATGTACCACACCTTCTTCAGCCATTCCCCAGTTGATGGGCATCCACTTCTTTTCAAATTCTTTATTACTACAAAAAGAGGTACTATAAACATTTTTGCACACATATATCATTTTTCCTCCATTATGATTTCTTTGTCATACAGATCCAGTAATGGCATTGCTGCGTCAAAGGGTATGCACAATTTTATAACCCTTTGGGCATAGACTGCTTCTAGAATGCTTGGATCATGTCCCTCTCCTGCATAATTAATAACAATTTATTAGTGTTCCAGTTTTTCCACATCATTATCAACATTTATTATAATCTTTTCCTGTCAGTTCAGGCAATCTGGGAGGTGTAGAGTGGTACTTTAGAATTGCTTTAATTTACATTTCTCTAATCAATAATGATTTTTTTCATATAACTATTAATGGTTTTAATTTAATCATCTGAAAATTGTCTCCTTCTTACCTTTGAACATTCATCAATTGGGGAATGACTTGTATTCTTATAAATTTGACACAGTTCTTCATATATTTTAGAAATGAGAACTTTATCAGAAATACTGGCTGTAAAGATTTTCTCCAGCTTTGTACTTCCCTTTTAATTTTATTTCTCTCTCTGGGACAATTTTTTTTTTTTTATTTCTTGCATTATTGAGTCAAAGTTCTTATTTTGGTCACCACTTTCAGGTACTCCAATTATTCTTATGTTTTCTCTTCTTGATCTGTTTTTTTTTTTTTTTTTTTTTTTTTTTATGTTTCACATTCTGTTCTATTTTTTATTTTGTTATTTCTTTGTCTCTTAGCTTCGTTGGCTTCCCCTTGCTCTATTCAAATTTTCAAATAATTATTTTCCTATTTATGATTCTGTATCTCCTTTTTCAGTTGGTTAACTTTTTTCATAATCTTATTTTTCTTCATTCTTATTTTATTCTATATTTTTCCATGATCTCTCTCATTTGATTCTTGAAGTTCTTTTTGGGTTTTTCTATAAATAATTTCTGTGCCAGTAGCCACTCAATATTACTCTTTGAAGTAGAAGAGGCTTTTTTTACTTCAGTGTCCTCCTCTGATTGTGAACCCCAGTCTTCCCTATTTCCATAGTAAGTTTCTATGAGTGGGTTCTTTTTTCATCACCTGTTCATTTTTTTTTAAATGAGAAATATACTAATGTAAACACTTGTAATACTGGGATAGGGGTATGTTGCTTCTAGCTTCACTTCAATTCTTCCTTCTGACCCAGTTCCACCACTTCTGTAGTCACAGGGTATGCTGGTTCCTTCTTGCCCAGGGCCTGGTCTCAGTAGCATAGGTGAAGCTGGCATTACTAATCATCAGAAGTTTCTTCAATCTTCCTAGATTCAAAATTCCCACCCCATTCTCACTCCTATCTAGGAGGTTAAAATTCTTGTGGTTGTGCCTGAGGCTATTTCTGAAACCCAACTAGCTGTAGGACTCCCAACTTGCTATTTTAGTGGAGAGCTCCTGGAGGTGTTTACACTTCACATCAACTAAACCCTAGTACTGGGGTCTTTTCTCTGGTTTTCTCAGATTGTCCCAGGAGCACTCCTATTTTGCCCCAAGTTTTATTTGTTTTTCACCAGTCTGTTTATCCTGAACAGAAATTTTGTTTTGTTTGTGAAGGAAATTACAATTTTCTGATCTATTCTGCCATCCTTCTAGAATCCTCCAGCTCCCCCTCTCATGCATCTATATTCTTAATGCCTAAAATATTTTCAATTATTGTGTCTGACCCTTTGTGACTCCATTTGGGATTTTATTGGCAAAGATACTGTAATGGCTTGCTATTTTCTTCTCTAGCTCATTTTACAGATGAGAAAATTTAGGCAAACAGGATTAAGTGATTTTCCCAAGGTCACACAACTAATAAGTAGTCTGAGGCCAGACTTCAACTAGCAAAGATGAGTATTTCTGATTCCAGGCCCAATACTCTATCTATTGTGCCACCTCCTAGTTGCCCACCTGAAATATATTTGGCACTTAATAAATTCTTATGGGTTTGTTCATACATCCTAGTTCATGATCTATGTGCTGACCCAAGCTTTTCTTTCTCATTTTCCTATTAAGCCTTGGGAGAAAATCTGTATATACCTCTTCTGATTAATGAACCCTATTTTTTTCCTAGATGCTATTATGATATCTAAAGAAATTCCCTAAAAGTAATTGTGTAAAAATCTTTTGCATGGAATCATTGGATCATAAATTTAAACCTAGATGTGACCAGAGAAGTCATTGAACCCAATAACCTCATTGTACAAGTGAGTTAAATTATTTTCTCAGGGTCACACACTCAACAACCACTTAAAACATTTTGAATAGAAATAAATTCCTTAAAAAAATTTTTGATTTCCCAACAATATAATTTCCTTTATTAAGACAATTCCTAATCAGAAGAAATTCCAACTTGTCAATCTAATTTGTGCTCTGAAACTTACAGTAGTCTAACACTCTGTCTCTTACAGTCACTACTTAGGTGAAATTCTTCCATTCGCAACAATCAAATTTTCAAAGCTGTATATTAAAATTCTGATATTTCTCTTTTCAACCCTGTATTCTCAAATAATTACAAGTCATCTCTTCTTACATAATTCAAAGGCCATTGAAATATTATATAAACTAAACTCAAAAATTTTCAACCCAGTTACTCCTTCCAATTTCCAAAATGACTATATTCAGTCTACTGACTATAATCAAAATTCCCAAAAATGTCCAACCAGATTAAAATGTAATCAGAAAATACTTAACAATATAAGTAAGTACAAACAGAACATAAGAATTAATAGTCCTAATTTATGGTTTTCTGAATCAATATGTAGCCCATAGGGACCTATTTCTATTTCTATTTCATACCACTAATGACTATACTGAACTAAATACTGATATCAATCTTCTCAAACATCTTAATTTTTCTTTTCTACCCCATTTTTCCAATCCATCCATCCCAAAGTAGACAATTCTTTTCAGTGTCTTCAGATTTCATCTTTACTTTCTAGTTTAACAACCATTACCCTAATATAACTGCACAATATCATGACATGAATACTATGATATTCTCTTAATTTATCTCCTTGACTACAGTTTGTTTCCATTTGGAAACAATTCTTTCAGAGAGCTTTTAAAACAATTTGCTTTTGCTCATTCTCATGACACCTAGCAACTTGCTTAGTACATAGTAGGTGCTTTATATATTTTGATTTTATTAATATGTAAATGAATCACATATTATTTGTTGATTTGAGCTAAAAGTTACATCTGCCATAAGAAAGATGATCAAGCTTTATTACCTTGAATATCACTTAGATATAATTAAACCAAAGAAAGGCCTATGGGAAAATATGCCAATATTTTGATAAAGGGGCCCATTTAAGAAATGCAAGCTTCATTATCTTTTGTATGCTGCATTCTATTCATAGGACAAAGCCTAATTATCCCCCTATACAGGAACTAAATCTCCATGAGTTAGCATAGCACCATATTCATTGGGGGCCTACAGTAAACTTAATATAAGACAGAAAAAAGCATCATAGCTATGCAACAAATCCTAATCTAAATTTTCATATCTCAAAATCAGAAACTATGCCTAGGAGGTTCTATGTCATAAACAAGAACAGATAGACAAATTGTGGGTGAATAGATATATACCAACTCCTCCCAGATAATACTTAAGTTCCAAATTTATCTTTAAGAATATAAAGATAAACAACAACAGAATTACTTCCTTCCAAGGATTTTTGCATTGGTAAGCTTAAGAGCAAAAAGGGCAATATAATCTAGAATCAAGAATCAAGAATCAAGAATGTAATTGGAAATATAAATTCTTGAGGTATATACTGAGCTCCAAGAGGAACTACTGCATGACTTGAGACAGCTTTTCCCTACTTTAAAGTGCCTCCACCTGAAAGACTTCACAAGATATCAAAGAATAAATGATCTAGTTATTTACTAAATGTAAAAGCAGTTCAGGAGAACAGAACTATTGTAAGATCATTCATCAGGTACAATTAGGGAAAGTAAATTTTCATATAATTGAACTTCCCAGAAACTTGGCCCTTAAAATATTTTTTTAAGTTAACCATTTGTATTACATTATATATAATTGTCTTACATAATATGCTGAACCAAGAAAGGGGATGAACTTACCTCTTTCAAATTCCCTTCCAAACAACTTTAAATAATGTAATCAAATTCTATAACAGCAAAACCCACAAAAGGCCAAGGTAAAACATTTTTTTCCAGTCTAAGATAACCCAGAATGTCTGTGGGAAACGTTGGTCTCTCTGGGATGAGAATAGAGCACAGGACAGTTCAGGCTTAGCAACAGGAAATCAGCAGCAAGCTTTGGGGACAGCATCAATTGCTTGCAAAGTACTAAACTCACAATTAGTAAGGGAATCAGAAAACTTATCAGGAGGAGATTTTACTTGTCCTTTTCCTGGCATTGGGTGGAGAATCTGTTGCCTTTCCATATTCAGATCAGACTCAATTCTAGGACAAAAAGGAGCAGTACAACACCAGAGCTTTCCAAAGTGAAAAAGAGTGCTTGTGGTCACTCACAGATCAGAGCACAGCCTAGAAGATCAGTAAACATACCTGTCCTAAAGCTTGGAACAGTGTGACCTCCACTATGGAAAAAGAGGCCAATTTTAACTTAAAGTAAAAAGTCAAGTTATAGACAGAAAAAAAAATAAACAACAACAATGAAAAGATACTGACCATGGAAAGTTACTGTAGTTATAGGGAAAAACAAAACATGAATACAGATGTTTTTTAAAGTCCAAAACTATTATAAAACCTCAAAGCATAAGATGAATGTCTCAGAGTCAAAAAGAATTCTCAAAGAGGAAAATTGGGGGAAAGAATGAACATATGGGAGGCACAAAAGAGTACTAAAGACAATAAATAACACCTTAAAAACACAATGGGCCTTTGAGTAAATGAGGCACAAAAATGCAATGAAGAAAAAATACCTTAAAAAGCAGAATTGGCCAGATTTAAAAAGTAAAAATATTCACTGAAAATAACTCCTCTAAAAGAAGAATTAGTCAAATGGAAAAGGTGGTACAAAAGTTAATTGAAGAAAATAGTTACTTCAAAATTAGAATTGTTCAAGTAGAAACTAATGACTTCCTAACACATCAAGAAGTAATACAACAAAGTCAAAAGAATAAAAAAAAGAGTAGAAAATGTGAAATATCTTACTGAAAAACAACTAACATTTACCTAGGATAGATAATTTAAATATTGGATTACCCAAAAAAGCCAAAAGAAAAGAGGTAGTTTTCTTTTAAAATTTAGGGAAAACTGAACTGATATTTTAGAACCTGAGAGTAAAGTAGAAATCAAAAGAATCCACTAATCATTTCTTGAAAAATCTCAAAAGAAAACTTTCTGTAATGGGCTGAGGTTTGAGCTGATGCACTGCAGTCCCATGTACCTGAGGCTAGATAGTAATTGGGCTATATTCTATTAATATACATGATTGGTAAAGAATGGTCCCCCCTCTCCCAAGTCCTGATGTTTGTATAGGAAATGACAATTTTGGTGGGTGGGGCAGAGAGAGGAAAGAAGGGCTGGGGGTTGGGGCTGGGTTCCAGACTCCAGCTGCTGGTTGGGGGCTGCTGGTCAGGGTGCTTCTTGACTCACTGCACACATTCTATCGCCGATTCTCCCACCTCCGATCTTCTTCACTGAGAATAAAGACGCATTTTCCCCTAACCTGAATTCCTGACTCTTTGTTTTTTCCAATCTTCCATTTGGTGCCCAACTGGGAACCAAAGGACAAAAGTCTCGTGACCAGGAACGGGTGGTATTTTAATAGACAAATAAGGAACTTATTTTCTTAAAAACTAAACCAATTCCCTTTTTTTGGCTAAAATGGGACAAATGCTGCTAAAGACTCCCATCCCTGTCCCCACCCAAAGGTGGTGTTAAAACATGATTAAGCTCTAGAAATACATGGGTTCTTATAACTTGGGAACAGATAGTGAGATTTGGGGGTATATTAAACTTCATCTCCCTTGGTTCTTGAAGGCAGATCTCCAGATAACTAGTCCCGGTTGGACAAGAGATGTCCATGCATTTCAGAGAATTGGTCCCTCATTCAATTTCCATTGAGGCATTTTATTTGCTTATTTCAGTTAGCACTAAGTCCCAGAAAAGAAAAAACCCGGCTTCTTTACTTCTCAAATTATCATGTATTGGGAGGAAGCAATGAAAGTTAATGACCATATCCCCACAGGGCTGGAACTTGGTGACAGGGTGCTGACCTTCCCCTCAGGGCAGCTTGGCCCACCCGGGACAAGTGATTGGCTCTCCTCCACCAACCCACCCTCCGGGGGAGGAGGAGGGGCATAGGGGGGGGGTGACGCCCGGCACCTCCCCAGCTCAATCTGAGCGATCAAGGGCAATGAAGGCCAAAAGAAATGTGGACATCCAGGGCCAGCCACTTATCTGTCCTGTAATTTCCCAGTCTAATGCCTCCAGTCAACAAAGTCAAGATCTCCCCTTTTAACATAGAAATCATTAAGATCTTAAAAGGCTTGCACTCTCTTGGGGCTCATCACTTATTTAAGATTTGTTACAGAATTTGCTTTTGAAATCTTGACTCCTGATGACTGAAATCTATAGGAATCCTAGAACCTGGACAAAATTACATGTGGCTTTCTGTTGTGAGTTCTTGGGATACAAGCCCAACAAAAATAGTCAAAATGCTGTTCATGCTGCGATCACCTACCAAAAGGTATGGTCCGTATGCAACGTCACGCACAGGTTTTTGTGGCGCATAAAATGTTTAATGCATCAAAGTGTGGCTTCGATTCACTAAAAATGACAAAGTTGAGGCCTTCACAAAAAATGCAAGGCCAGATGGCCCTTTGCTGACTTTTGGGACGTTTGCGACTGCTTCACAGAACTAACGGGAAAATCCAACAGATGTTTTAATAAGGCAACCTGGGGAAAATGCTAATAAGGTGTGCAGAAGGATTATACTAGGACTGCACAAGGATGCTCCTTTAGAAGAGTTCATAAGACGCTGTGCCCAAGTGGGCACAAATCCTTTATAAAAGACTATGATGCAGACTTAAGATCCCAACTGGGGGAGCAGGGCCCCTTCCGGCAAGGGACTTCTAGAGACACGTCAATCTTTCGGTGTGGTAAGTGGGATCCTAGCTCAATTTTTAAATAGGGCAGAGTGAGAAAACAGGGTGGGGGAACAAGACCCAGTATCCCATGCCAAAAATACAACAGGGCTTTCATTGGGCCTCAGAATGAAAGGTTCAGGGAAACGGATGGGGAGACCCCAGGCAAAAAACCGGGCATGATGGCACCAAGGTCCCCAGAGGTGCCTAGACAGCCAATACCCCAATATGAAATAGGGAAACCTATGATGGCGAAAGGGATTACACAATCAATCAGCCGGGAACAACCTGATGGAAGAAAGGGTTATAATTGGGAGAACAGAGTTGATGCGCTGAGACAACTGAGATACCCTCTGGAGGTGAAATCTGTTCCTTCCTGCCTTGGATCCTTGCTTCCAGGCACAAAGGCTTGACCATTTTCCCTCCTGAGGTACGGTAAAACAGTGTCCATCCACATCGTGTGGGGGAAACTGGAATTGTGTAACCCAATCCCAATACAGGCGACAATTGTGACTTATCCCCGGAGAAATAGTAGCATCAGGTTTACTCTACAGAATCCTAATAAGCAGCCTGGGTAGTCACCCAGATTCTGTTCCAGATCCCAAAATCAAGCAAATATATTGGACAACCCAAAACTAACCGACCTATCTCACAATCTATATAAATGGCCTTCCATTGGAAGGATTGGTGACACCTGGTGGTCGGAGGTCATTAATGCCACTGGCCCAGTCCTGGCCAAGATTAAAGCGACACCTAGTCTGGTGTGGAGGATCAATAACAGCTGAAGTTGTTGCCCCTATGAGATGGACTTTGGAAGGCAAAACAAAGGTTTTTTACTCCATAGTTGAAAAATCCCCATCAATCTGTGGGGAAGAAACTTTACAGCAATTAGGGTTAAAAATACTTCGGTTTTTAAACGGGCTGCTGTTGAAGGCCTGCCCCTTTCACCTGTTCCTATCCAATGGAAAACTGATACACCAGTGTGGATAAAGGTGGCCCTAAGTAAAGTAAAATTCAGGCCTTATTAGATATGTACAAACAGCTTGACCAAGGACATTAAAACCTTCTCAAGTCCTTGGAATTCCCCAGTTTTTTGTAAAAAAATCTGGAAAATGGAGGATGTTAACGGATTTAAGAAAAGTGAATGAACAATGGAAACTATGAACTCTTCAGCCTGGACCCATCTCCTCTCAGTTTGCCTAGAATGGTCTCTTTGTTTAAATATTAAGGTTGTTTCTTTCTACCCTCTGGATAAAAGGATAGAAAAGATTTGCCTTTTCATGCCCGCGTTAACCGAGCCTTATAAAAATATGAATGGACAGTTTTGCCACAGGGAATGAAAAACAGCCCTACTATTTCAAATGCATTTCCTTGCTCTTGCTCCATAAAAAAAGCATTCCCAAAGTTATGCTATTACATTACATGGATGACTTTTGGGATGTGCACCTGAGGAAAAATGTTAGAGGCATGTCTACAAAAAGACCATAGAAACACTAAGTAATTACAAATTATACATAGCACCAGAAAAATTCAAAGACCTCCTTTTCAATATTTGGATAAGTATACCCTAAGGTTTTACAGTTCAAAAACTCTCCTTAAGAACAGAAAAGCTAAAACCATTGAATGATTTTCAAATTCATAGGAGATATCCAATGGATGCGACCAGTGTTGGTTTGAACCTACAGTTACAACCGTTATATGACATTTTAAGGGGAGAGTGCTTTAAATTCCCCCCAGCTTACAAAAAGAAGCTCAAGAGGCGAGAGAAGTTGAACTGGCTTTATCAATTGGTTGAAAGAGTCACTCAAAAACCCTTGGAGATATCAGTTTTTCCACACAAAGGCCCCACAGCAGTCCTTCATCAAGGACACAGTGTGATAGAGTGGGTGAACCTCCGGCCCAGAACAAAGCCCTCCCCGTGCTTGTGGGGGAATTTTAAAGGCCACTAAGCAGCAGTACAATTATCTGGGACAAGACCTGACAAAGAATACACCTTTATACTACAAATTAATTGTGTTGTGAGAATCCCAAGTGGCAAATTTTATTAATGTCCAAATTTTACATGGGTCTCCATTAAAGATAACTAGACTTAATAATTGGGATGGACTCTTGAAGAAAAAGTTTCCTAAAGTTCCTCTTCAAGGACCAACTATCTTCCGGATGCATCAAACATAATATTTGTCTGTGCACTCTCATGATCTAACTATAAAGAAATAGTCAAACTCCTTTTCGTCCACTCAGCAGAATGAATTTCGCGATCATTCAGCCTAACTTATTATCGAGGAGACATAAATATAATATCTGATTCAGCCTATTCAGTAGGTGTGGTCAAAAATTGCCACAGCCCAAAAAAATTTAGCCTCTAATATATATCAGCTCTTTAAAACTTAAGAACAAGTGAAAAACTCCCAGGAAGATCTATATATTAAGCCATTCTCATAGTGGACTTCCAGGTCCCATATTTGATGGCAATTCAAAGGCAGATAGCCTTCAACTTTGTTTGGTTACCCCTTTGTTCCAAGAGCCACACTTCTAAATATCATCGGCTGCTCGAACTTTTAAGTTTCAATTTGGAATAACAAGAGAGGAAGCTGGGACTAGTAAAAGCCTGTACCTTTTTCCTTTCAAACCCCACTGCCTCCAGGAAGAACCCTCAAAGGTTTGAGAAAATTTCGCAAATGGATGTGACCCATTATAAATCTTTTGGTCGTCTTCTTTCATCCATGTCTGGTAGACACCTTTCAGGATTCCTTTTTTGCAATGCCAGCAGCAAAGAGACAGCCCAGGGTCCTGAATTCCCAACAAGCATTTCCATTATTGTGCCACAAGCAATAAAACAGACAATGGTCCTGCTTATACTTAAAACATTTTGCACACTTTTGTCACATATAATTTACACCCCGGGCATACCTTTTAATCCTCAAGGACAGGCAATAGTGGGGAGGGAAACAGAGATATTAAGACGCTCCTCCAAAAACAAAAAAGGGGCCACAGGCAACCCTGAAACTTTAAATCAGCTCTTTATACTATTAACTTCTTGATTTTGACAAAAGTGCACTTCCGGCTGGGGTTTTTCCCACGGAAGGTCAGTGTCCAGTGAAAACAACTCCACTTCTTTAATAATTCCAGGTGATTGGAGAGACCCAAAAGTGGTGAATGGAAAGGACCAGATAGGCTCTCTTTGGGAATTTGCTTGTATCTCTACAGGTGGAGAAGGAATAAAATGGGTGCCAACAAGCCATATTCCCTTGTCCATCACAGAGACGACAGACCTTTGAAACAAGGGAAGACCCAGAAATATCGGGTGGTGCTGTTTCGGTTTGCTCACCATTGAAAAGAGCGTGGCAGATATGGCGTTTGACTCATGGACATCAAAGATTGTTGGACTTCAAAACCCCTCAGGAATCATTGGATTCTCTGAGCCATAGGACTTGAAAACCCTCAGGAATCGATTCTCTCTGAGACATGGACTCAAAACCCTCAGGAATCATTGGATTCTCTGAGCCATAGGACTCAAAACTCTCAGGAATCATTGGATTCTTTGAGAAATGATAAGACTGTTTAACACTTCAAAATCTGCTGGAATCATTGGATTCTCTAACACATAAAAGACTTTTGGGACTTCAAAAACTCAAAGGGGATCATTGGATTCCTGACATGGAAACAATGGACAATAGATTGGTTTTGGACTATCTCTTGGCTGCTGAAGAATGTAGTGTGACTGTTGTTTACATACCCACCTTCTAGGACTTCTGGTGATCTTTTTCCAACAACTTGTTGATTTATATTGTTTGCTATTCCGCTATTTGCGTGTAAAATTCATGTTTGTTTACACCACATCGAGCCTGCACTGACTGAGGGGAGGGTCATCCCTAATAGCCTCTGCGTTATTGCTATGTACTTGTGTAATACCTCCCATGCTGATGGGTTTGTGCATAATAAGACCCTTCAGCCCAGAAACCCACTAGCAATCCCCATTTCCCTCTGATGCTTTTCATCTCCCTTCCTGAGATGTCAGGTAGGGCGTGATCATCTCCTTTTAGTGCTTTCACCGCCTTTTTCTGAGAAGTCAGGGAGGCTGTGATCACCCTCCTTTTCGGTGCTGTCACCTCCTTCCCTGAGAAGTTAGGAAGGCTGTGATCACCTCCCTTGGGGGCTCTTGACCTCCTGAGGAGTCAGGATGGCATGACCATCTGTGTTCTAAAATAAAAGAAAGCAGGAGATGTAATGGGCTGAGGTTTGAGCTGATGCACTGCGGTCCTAAGTACGTGAGGCTAGATAGTAATTGGGCTATACTCTATTAATATACATGATTGGATAAAGAATGGTCCCTGCCCACTCTCCCTGCAAGTCCTGATGTGTTGTATAGGAAATGACAATTTGGTGGGTGGAGGCAGAGAGAGAGAGGAAGAGAAGCTGGGGAGTTGGGGCTGGGTTCCAGACTAGTTGTTGGTTGTGTGGCTGCTGTGAGTGCTTCTTTTGACTAGCTGCACACATTGCTATTGGCGATTCTCTTCCACCTCTGATACTTCTTCACTGAGAATAAAGACTGACGATTTTCCCCTAACCTGAATTCCTGACTCGTGCTGATTTTAAATACGCGATCTTCACAACTTTCAGGAATACTGTAGCCAAATTTCACATCTTCAGTGGGGGAGCCAAGATGGCTGAGAAGACACAAGCGCCTTTCTAAACACTTCTCTTACCCTCTTTATCAATATTATATCGAGCCTCAAAAATAGTCTTGACTGCTACAATTCATAAAGATAAGAAGTAGAACAACTCACCGGCCAAAGAAAATCTGCAGTTTCTCCAAAAAAGGTTGGTTCCGGGGCCAGGGGGGAGATCAGCCCAGACTGAGAAAGAAATTGGGTTCCGAGGAGAGCCTCAAACCGAAAGTGAAAGCACAGATCTCAGCCCAAGCAGCCCCAACCCGCAGTAAGGGGCTTTCCTTGGGGCAGCTGTGATTCTGCAGGCAGGAGGACACAGCCGGTTGGCTCCAATCTGCGCAGTGGGGGCTCGGCTTGGGGCATAGAGCTTTTCAGGGCGATTGACCAGGCAGAGACTCTGGGCAGAGTTCACGGTGGTCTGTGGTCAGCCTTCAGCTGCTAATAGTCACAGTCCCACAAGAAGCTCCGGCCTGGGGCAATGACACTTTCACCCCTTAGTCTCTAGCCTAGGGCAATGCTAATCCACACAGCCCAACTGGGCACTTTGATAGCTCGGCCAGTGCTGAATCCATTTCCTGTTGAGGAAGGAAAACTCCACTCAGAGCACTCCCACCTCGGGCGGAAATCGGTTTACATCTCTCCTGCTCTGCAGAGGGCTGGTAACATCCTTGCCTGGAGACATACCCAAAGGCTTTAAACATGAATAAAAAGATGAAAAGAACCATCGACAGCTTTATGCAGAAAAAGGCAAGGTCAGCAAACCTGAAGAGACCTCAAACAGCAAAACCATCAGACTGTCCTCCTTTACAGATGCTTTCATAGAAGAGACCATTAAAAGTCCTCAAAAGAAGTCAGAAGATAAATGGGGAAAGGAAGAGAAGCCTTCAAAGAGAGCAACAACTTCCTGAAATACGAATTGGAAAAGTTAAAAATTCCCAGGAAGTGCAGGGAAACAAAATTGGTGAATTGAAAATAAAGAATTCACTAGAAAGTAGGATTTGAATTGGAAAAGACAAAGAACTCGCAAGAAAGTAGGATCTTAATTGGGAAAGAAAATAATTCACTAAAAAATTAGTGAAATGGAAAAAATTCACAGACCAAAACAATACATTTAAAAACTCAATTGGACATATACAAAAGAAGAAAAAAAGCTAATGAAGAAAATAATTCTTTAAAAATAGAACTGAACAAAGAAACTAATGATTCATTGAGACAGCAAGAATCAAGTCAAGCAAAAAAAAAAATGACAAATTGGAAAAACACGAATTATCACTTGCAAAACGACAGACTTGGAAAATAGATCTAGGAGAGAGAATCTGAGGATTATTGGACTTTCCGAAATCTATGATGAAAAAAGAGGCTAATACTATTTTACAAGAAATCACAAAGAACTGCCCAGATGTAATAGGAATCAGAAGGAAATGGCATTGAAAGAATTCATCGAACACCTTCTGAAAAACCCTAAAATAAAACCCCAAGGAATATTGTGGCCAAATTTCAGAACTATCAGATTAAGGAAAAATTTTACAAGCAGCCAAAAAAACCATTTAAATACCGAAATGCCACAATAAGGATCACTCAAGATCTGGCTGCCTCTACCTTAAAGGAAAGAAGGGCCTGAATATGATATTCCAAAAGGCACAAGAACTTGGGATGCAGCCAAGAATAAACTACCCAGTGTTGAGCATTTTCTTCCAGGGAAGAAGATGGACATTAATGAAACAAATGAATTCCATGTTCTGAAGAAAAAACCAGAACTAAACAAAAAATTTGATCTCCAACCAAGAACTCAAGAGATGCAGAAAGGTAAAATAACTCTTGAGAATTGTATTTCTGTGTGGATATACAAAAAAAATAATGTATAATTGATTGTACTGGATATAACATAAAAAGGGAAGTAGATATGGAAAAGGGATGATGGCAGAATAAGGTGGAAGGAGGGATAAAAAGAGGAACCACATCCCACAAAGAGGCAAAGGAAACTTATCATATCTGAGGAATTTAGAAAGGGGGAGGAACATAGTGTGAATCTTACTCCCATCAGAGTTGGCTCAAAGAAAAATAATTGACATTTGTTTAGAGAAATTCTCTCTCGCCTCATTAAAAATGGGAGAGGAAAAGGGAAAAGAAAAGGTAATAAGGGAAGGAAGGGAAAAGACTAAAGGGGAGGGAGGGATTATAAAGAGGGTAAGCATCGTGCAAGAGGGGTACATAAGTTTAAAAGGGGAAGAGGGTTGGGAGGCAGAATAAGTAAAGCATAATCTGGGGTTATTAGGATGGCAGGAAATACAGATTAGTAATTCTAACCGTAAATGTGAATGAGATGAACCCCAAAAGAGGAGGCAGATAGCAAACTGGATCAAAGTCAGAACCCTACAATATGTTGTTACAAGAAACACATTTAAAGCAGGAAATACATATAGAGTAAAAGTAAAAGGCTGGAGCAAAATCTATTATGCTTCAGGTGAAGTCAAAAAGAGGGGTAGCCATCCTTATCTCAGATCAAACAAAAGCAAAATTGATCTAATTAAAAGTGATAAGGAAGGAAACTACATCCTGCTAAAGGACATAAACAACGAACATACCAATAAAAACATATATGCACCAAGTGGATGGCATCCAACTTCCTAAAGGAGAAGTTAAGAGAGTTGCAAGAAGAAATAGACAACAAAACTGTAATAGTGGGAGATCTCAACCTTGCACTCAGAATTAGACAAATCAAACCACAAAACAAATAAGAAAGAAATTAAAGAAGTAAATAGAATATTAGAAAAAATAGGTATGTTGGATCTTTGGAGAAAATTGAATGGAGATAGAAAGGAATATACCTTCTTCTCAGCAGTTCATGGAACCTACTCAAAAATTGACCATATATTAGGACATAAAGACCTCAATTTTCACATCTTCTAGATCAAGGAGAAAACATTACAATTAGTCAAAAAGAAGCAATTCAAATATATTGGGGCCATGGTCAGGCTAAAACAAGATTTAGCAGTTTTGTACATTAAAGAACTGAAGATCTTGGAATATGATCTACCAGAGGGCAAAGAATTAGGTGCAACCAAAACTCATGTATCCATGATAAAATTATTTTTTTGCCTTCAAAGGCAAAAATGGATATTCAATAAAAAAGAGGATTTTCAAGCATTCCTGATGAAAAGAACAGAGCTGAATAAAAAAATTTGACTTTCAAATATAGGACTCAAGAGAAGCATAAAAATGTAAACATTAAAGAGAAATCATTAGGAATTTGATGATGTTAAATTGTTTGCATTCCTAGAAAGGAAGATGAAATTCCAACTCTTAAAAACTTTTTATCCTTATTAGGGCAATTGGAAGGAATATACACAGAAAACATAGACATTAGTGGAATATAATGGGATGATTAAAAAATAAAATTTAGCAGTGAGAAAGGAAAAAAAATTACTAGGAGAAGGTGAAAGAAAAAGGTAGAATGGGTTAAATTATTTTATATAAAAGAAGTTTGAAAGAGCTTACACAATGGATGAGAAAGGTAGACAAGAGAACTTGAACCTTTTTCTCACCTGAATTGGCTCAAATAGAGAACATAAACACTCATTTAGGCATAGAAATCTATCTTGACCTACAAAAAAGAAGGAAAGTTATATAGGATAAGAGATGGGGCACTAATAGAATGAAATGCAGATTGGGGCAGTCAATAGTCAGAAGCAAAGAACATTTGAGGATGAATAGGGTAAAAGGAGATTGTGTGTGTGTATGTGGGATAAACACTGGAAAAATAGGAGGGAGGGAAATACATATTTAATCCTAACTATGAAAAAAAAATGACAGCAAATATATTAGATAAAGGCCTCAGTTTTCAAATGTACAGAGAACTGAGTCAAATTTTTAAAACTAAGAGCCATTTCCCTTTTATAAATAGTGAAAAGTTTAATAGTTTAAAGAGAAAGTAATCAAATTTATCTAAAATCATATGAAAAAATACTCTAAGTCATTATTGATTAAAGAATGGAAAATGAAAGTAACTTTTAGGTTCCTCACAATACTGATCAGATTGACTAATATGATAGAAAAAAGAAATCAAGACCCTAATGTATTGTTGGTAAAATTGTGAACTGATCCAACCATCCAGGAGCAAAATTTGAAACTATAACCAAGGGTCTAAAAATCCATGTGTTGCCTTTGGCCCAGTAATACTGCTACTGGGTCTGCATCACAGATTTTAAAAATAGAAAAGATATTTTAAAGAGACTAGAGATTTTAAAAATAGGGAAAGTACTTATATGTAAAAAATATTTATAGATGCTAGCAAAGTGCTAGCAAACAATGGGAAACTGGTGAGCTGCCCATCAATTGAGGAATGAATGGCTGACCAAGTTATAGTATATGCTTGTGATAAAATACTATTGTGTCATAAGAAATGACAAGCAGGATGCTTTTAGAAAAAAAAATTGTAAAATGTTTCATAAACAGATGAAAAATAAAATGAGTATAACCAAGAGAACATTGTAGCAACAGTATTATATGATGATCTGCTATGAATAACTATTCATAAATGAACTATTCTTAGGAATGCAAGAATCCAAGACAATTCCAAAGGACTTATGATGAAAGTGCTTATATCTCCATAGAAAGAACTGATGGAGCCTGAATGCAGATCAAAGATATTCTTTTCTTTATTTTTCTTGGGGCTATTTTTATTTTCCTTTTTGTCATTTTTTTTCTTTCATAAGACAAAAACATGGA
Source organism: Sarcophilus harrisii (assembly GCF_902635505.1). Classification (NCBI taxonomy): domain Eukaryota; kingdom Metazoa; phylum Chordata; class Mammalia; order Dasyuromorphia; family Dasyuridae; genus Sarcophilus; species Sarcophilus harrisii. Next base: position 134,898,847 of record NC_045430.1, on the reverse strand, counting down.
AATATGGTCTGTATTACTGTACATATATAACCTACAAAAAATTGCTTATGTCTCAATAATGGATAAGAGGAATGAAGAAAACATTTTTGGGGGTGGAGCCAAGATAGCAGAGAGTACATATGTTTCTTTCTGAGGTCTCCTACTATCCTCACACTAATTATGAAATTCAGCCTCTAAAATAGTGCTGGACTGACAGAACCCATGAATACTAGGAGTGCAGCAAATTACCAGCAAAATATAATTTGAGGCATGGAAGGAGGCCAGGCACAGTAAGGGAGGCAGAGCATGGAGGCTAGCACATGCTGAGCAGACCCAGGGTGGGGTGTGGTTTCTGCAAGGCAGAGAATCTATAGGGAGGACTCTACCACTGTGTTGGCTACTCTGCCCTGGTTGCAAGCCAGCAGATCAGTAGAGAAGTTACAAAACATCTAACACAAACACAAAACATAAAGAGTGTACTCCAAAGCACCAAAGTGTCACAGGACCTGACCACACCCACCCAGCACTGGGAGTGACTCATCATAATCCCAGCACAGCCACAGCTTTCTGGTGCCTGTAGAGGAAGCCTAGAAAGCCTTCCTTGTCCTACAAGAAGATCCCATTTTTAAAAAATGAAAGTCAAAGCGAGCTCTAACTATAGATATCTTTTACAGTGAAAGAGAAGAACAGATTTCAAGCCCTGTGGAGAGTAAATGCATATTATCTTTAGCTGAAGCCCCAAAGGATGATACAGCCTGATGCTCACCATACAAGGCTCTCCTAGAAGAAATTAAAAAGGATCTTTAAAGAGAGCTAGAAGAAACATGGGAAAAGGAAAGGAAAACTTTGCAAGATGGTTTGGAAATGGCATATAACTCATTAAAAGATAAATTGAAAAAAGAAAACTACTCCCTGACAAACAATATGTGAAATGGAAAAAGTAAAGAACTTCCAGGAAAAAAGAATTTGTGAATTGGAAAAGGTAAACAACTCCCAGGAAAACAGAATTTGTGATTTGGAAAAAGAAAACTACTTTAAAAAATTTGTGAAATAGAAAAATAAAATTGCATACCACAAAATAACTCACTTAAAAACTCAGTTGGACAAATACAAAAAGAAGTAATAAAAGTAAATGAAGAAAATAATTCATTAAAATTGAAAACTGAACAAATGGAAATGAATGGTTCAATGAGACAACAAAATCAATCAAGCAAAACCAAATATATATATATAGAAAAAAAATGTAAAATATCTAATTAGGAAAACAACAAACCTGGAAAATAGATCTAGGAGAGACAGTCTAAGTATTTTGGACTCCCTAAAAATCATAATGGAAAAAAGAGGCTAGACGCTATTTTTCAGGAAATTATAAAAGAGAACTGCCTAGATGTCATAGAATCAGAAGGGAAAATAGCCATTGAAAGAATTCATCAAACACCTGCTGAAAGAGACCCCAAAATTAAAACTCCAAGGAATATTGTGGCTAAATTCCAGAAATATTGAATCAAGGGGAAAAAAAATATTACAAGCAGCCAGGAAAAAAAATTCATATACCAAGGAGCCACAATAAATATTACTCAGAACTTAGCAGCTTCCATATTAAAGGATCAAGGGACCTAGAGTCTGATATTCTGAAAGGCAAAGGAACTTGGAATGCAGCCAAAAATAAACTACCCCACTAAACTAAGCATTTTCATCCAGAGAGGAAGATAGGCATTCAATGAAACAGATGAATTCCATTTATTTCTGCTGAAAAAAAAAAGAGCTAAACAGAAAAATTGACTACTAAACATAGGACTCAAGAGGAACATAAAAAAGGTTGAAAGAACTCTGAAGAACTGTTTTTCTGTAATGGGCATACATAGAGAATGCATTTGTAATTTGACTTTACTGTATATTATATAAAAAAGGAACTAGAGGTGGAAGGGGGATTGTACCAGAAAAAGGGAAAAGTAGATGTAAAAAGAGGGAAATTACATCTCACGAAGAGGCAAAGGAAACCTATTGTATATAAGAGAAAGAAGGGAGAGGGATGAACATTGTATGAATCTTACTCTCATCAGATTTGGCTCAAAGAGAAAATATTAGATATATTTGGTTTATAAAGAAGCTTCTCTCACCTTATTGAAAAGTGGGAAGGGAAAAGCAAAAAGGGAAGGAGTAGGCTAAATTGAAGGGAATACAGAAATAGTAGGGGAAAGGGGGAGGGATTATAAAGGAGGAAGGATTTAAAAGGGGGAGGGCTGCTTGACACAACTGGTGCTCATAAGTGAAATACTGGGGAGGGAAGTACCGGGAAAAGGAAAGAGAAAAGTATTATCTGAGGATAATAAGATGGCAGGAAATACAGAATTAGTAGTTTAAATCATAAATGTGAAGGTAAAGGCTGGAGCAGAATCTATTATGTTTCAAGTGAAGTAAAAAAAAAAAAGTGGGGTAGCCATCCTGATCTCAGATCAAGCAAAAGAAAAAATTGATCTAATTAAAAGTGATAAGGAAGGAAACTATATCTTGCTAAAAGGTACCATAGATAATGAAGCAATATCAATACTAAACATATATGCACCAAGTGGTATAGCATCTAAATTCCTAAAGGAGAAGTTAAGAGAGCTGCAAGAAGAAATAGACAGCAAAATTATCATAGTGGGAGATCTCAACCTTGCACTCTCAGAACTAGATAAATCAAACCAAAAAAATAAATAGGAAGGAAGTTAAAGAGGTAAATAGAATACTAGAAAAGGTAAGTATGATAGATCTTTGGAGAAAACTGAATGGAGACAGAAAAGAGTACACTTTCTTCTCTGCAGTTCATGGAACCTATACAGAAATTGACCATATATTAAGACATAAAGACCTCAAAATCAAATGCAGGAAGGCAGAAATAGTAAATGCATTCTTTTCAGATCAAGATGAAATAAAAATTACATTCAAAAAAAGCCAGGGGAAAATACACCAAAAAGTAAATGAAAACTAAATAATCTCATCCTAAAGAATGAATCATAGTCACAATTAATAATTTCATCCAAGAGAATGACAATAATGAGACAATGTACCAAAATTTGTGGGATGCAGCCAAAGCAGTAATAAGGAGAAATATTATATCTCTAGAGGCTTACTTGCATAAAATAGAGAAAGAAAACTTTAATGAATTAGGCTTGCAACCAAAAAAGCTAAAAAAAAGAGCAAATTAAAAAATCCCAATCAAATACTGAACTTGAAATTCTAAAATTAAAAGGAGAAATTAATAAAATTGAAAGTAAAACAATTATTGAATTAATAAATAAAACTAAGAGTTGGTTTTATGAAAAAAGCCAACAAAATGGATAAATATTTGGTAAATTTGATGAGAAAAAGGAAAGAGAAAAATCAAATTGTTAGTCTTAAAAATGAAAAGGAAGAACTTTCCACTAATGATGAGAAAAGTAGAGCAATAATTAGGAGTTAATTTGCCCAACTTTATGCCAATAAATTTGATAACCTAAGTGAAATGAAGGAATATCTACAAAAACATAGGTTGCCCAGATTAACAGAGGAGAAAATAAATTGATTAAATACTCCCATTTTAAAAAAAGAAACAGAACAAACTATTAATGAATTCCCTAAGAAAAAATCCCCAGGACCAGATGGATTTAAATGTTAATTCTACCAAACATTTAAAGAACAATTAACTCTATATAAACTATTTGAAAAAATAGGGAATGAAGAACTCCAAGCAAATTCCTGTTGTAGTACAGACATGGTACTAATACCTAAACCAGGTAGAATGAAAACAGAAAAATAAAATTATTGATCCATCTCCCTAATGAATATTTTCTTCTTTGGAAATCTTAAATAAAATATTATCAAAGAGATTACAAGGCTGGTTCTATATTAGGAAAACTATAACATAATTGGCTATATCAATAACAAAATTAACAAAAATTATATGATCATCTCAATAGATGCAGAAAAAGCATTTGATAAAATATTACAGCTATTCCTATTAAAACACTATAGAATATAGGAATAAATGGACGTTTCCTTAAAATACTCAGTAGCATCTATTTAAAACAACAGTAAACATCATATGTAATGATGATAAACTGGAACCATTTCCAATAAGATCAGGGGTGAAACAAGGTTGCCCACTATTCCCATTACTATTCAATATTGTATTAGAAATGCAGGGAAAAAAGAAAAAGATTAAAGGAATTACTGTGGTAATAGGAACCAAATTATCTTTGAGGACAATATGATGGTATACAGAAAACCAGAGAATCAACAAAATATTAAAGAATCCAACTTTAGAAAGGAGGATACAAAATAAATCCACATAAATCATCAGCATTCTTGTATATCACTAACAAAATCCAACAGCAAGAGATACAAATAGAAATTCCATTTAAAATATTATAAATATTATAAAATATTTGGGTAGCTATCTGCTAAGGGAAAGTCAAGAACTATATGAGCAAAACTACAAAAGACTTTGCATACAAATAAAGTCAGATCTAAACAATCGAAAAAATATCAAGTGCTCTTGGAGAGGTCAAATAAATATAATAAAGATGACAATACTCCCTAATCTATTTATTTAGTGCAATACCAATCAAGCTTTCAAGAAACTATTTTACTGACCTAGAAAAAATAACAACAAAATTCATCTGGAAGAACAAAAAGTCCAGAATATCTAGGGAATTATTTTTTTTTAAAGCAAATGATGGTGGCCTAGCTATGCTTAATCTAAAACTATATTATAAAGCAGCAGTTATCAAAACCATTTGGTACTGGCTAAGAAACCAAGTAGATAGAAATCAAACATATGTTTTATAAATAAAAAGCTATAATAATAAGAAAAAATAAAAATAAAAAACATTTTGGAAATCAAAGGTTTTATTTTTAATTAATGTTAAAATTGTTTTAAAGGTAATTGGGGGGAAATAAAATATTGAGATAAAATTAATAAATAATAAATAATAGAATTAAAATAAAATTAATAAGTAAATTTTAAATTATGAATATTAAATAAAATTAAGATAAAAATGAATTTGCAGAATCAGCAGAATAATTTGTGCCATGACAACAAAATACAATGATATAATCAATATGTTAAATATACTGAATCTAATTTGCTCTTTATATAAGAAATGATAGCATAAAAATAAATTTTATCTTGATATAAAACATTGGTATACAGAGATGCTTATCACTATAATAGTCTTTGATATTTATCCTTTTAATTCTAGTGAATATATCTTTACTTTTCTTATTTTTATTTTATTTTATTTGAGTTCTATTGATGTTTATATTAAATACATTTATAGACAATTGTCACTTTATGAGAACTCTCTTAAGAAAGTAAAGCAGTTAAGTAAAATGAGTAATATTGTCACTTTGCCAGAAAGTTTAGGCAACACAGCACATAGGAAAACCTTCCTTCAACTTTCTGGGTTTTTGTTTTTGTTGTTGTTGTTGTTAAGATAAGTTTGTTTGTCTCTCTTGCTCCCAACCCCATTGGGGGAAAAAAAAACAAAAGAAAAAAATTTCTTACAACAAATACATATGTGAGCAAGGAGGGGAGAGAGAGAGAGAAGTAAAATAAATTATCAGGGTGATAGAAAAATATATCTCCTAATATATTCTAAATCTGTCATATCGCCATAATTGATACTATGCTTTAACATTAGTCCTCTGGAATCATGGTCATTGTTTTGACCATTATTTTGTAATATATTTTTCATACCTTTCAAAGTTGATTGTTTTGTAGTGTATTTTTATTCTCATTTCAGTCATCATCATCTTACAAAAATACATCCAAATTGATGTAGAGTGAAGAAGAATCAGCAGAATAATTTGCACTATGACAATAAAATACAATGATACAATCAATATGTATTAGAATATTTGAATCTTGACCTACTCTAACTTTGGCATCAACTCTCTATTCACTATGTCACTGTTCTTTAAATGCAGAACACTTTTATGTGTCAAAGATGTTTTATGATGACAATAGATAACATATATATATATATATATATATATATATATATATCAACAAACATTTAATAATCATCTATTATGTGCCAGGCACTGTATAAGTGCTGGGGATACTAAAAGATTCAAGACACAATCCCGGCCCTTTAAGAGCAGCTTGCAATCTAATGGGAGAGAGAACATGCAAAGAATTTTATACTAAGCAAGCTATGTATAAGATAAAGAGACGATAATTTACACAAGGGAGACTTTTGAATTAACAGGTTGGGGAAGGTGGGGAAAGCTTCCTGTAGAAAGTGAGACTTTTGCTGGGACTTATAATACCCTTACAGATTAGCACAAGTAGTATCATCTACAACTTACAGATGAACAGACTTAGTATCAAAAAAAGCTAAGTCTGTGGTCATAAAGTTAGAGCTAGAACAATATACAGTTCTATTGGCTCCAAATCTAGTAATTTTCAATTGTTCCATGCTGCTTTTCATTGAACTTATAATGTCTTGCATTGAAGTCTACCTATAAGAAATAAGCCCAAATTTAATTTATTCTTTAAGAAATGAATCCAAAAGATCAAAAACATGCTGCAAAAACTCATCCAGATGGGCTTCAAAGTCTTTCTCTGATGATCTTTGAGTCTCTACTTTTGCTATGTTTGTATTCCTGTATTCCATAGTACCCTAGTTTGTGTTCAGTGAATCAAATAAATTATACAATACAGAACTCTGGGGAGCTGTGTCAGCATGAAGAAAGTTTCTAATAAAAGCATTCAGCATTCTTGTAGCACTTTTCATGCTAGCAAGAAAGTAACATAATGTATTTCGTATACAATTATTTAGCTACATAAATGTATAGAGCACTTTTCACCCATGAGGCTTCTGCCCCTAAAATAAATAAATAAAAGTAATTAAATTATATAACATATAAGGTAAAAATATTACCTATAATTTCTATCAAGGTCATTGGTTATCATAAACAGATTTTACACATAAGTTTCAGCCTATAAAGATACTGCAAATATATGCATGTGTATGTATCCATATATATATGTGTGTATATATATATATATATATATATATATATCCTTGAAAATAATAATAACATAAGGTTTCATGTATTACTGAAACAGATTCATATCACAAAATTTCCTGTCCTTGTAGAGTATGGGCTAGCTCCCTGGAGGGCTTCAGGGTCAGCCAGAGTCAGGACACATTAAAGTCCTTGGTCTTTAGAGGGAGAAGTGAAGGAGGTAGGCAAGCTGCCACAAGGCTGGATTCTGGAGTCCTGAGTCTCCAGCCTCTCTCCTCCTCATCCTGCTGCCAAGTGACTCTCCCTTCTCTCTCCGGGCTCCAATCCTTGCCTACAGTTATCTTACTACCAAACATTCAGCAAGCACCAAAGGTGAGGAGAGCCATGATCCAAATATATGCTAATAAGGCCATTATCTTACATCGAATAGGTAATTAGCCTTAAGTGCTCTGGATTCTCAAATTCAAGTACACTTCTTCAGAATTTCAGTACTCTATGTGTCCTGATATCGAATTTCAATGTCTGACAAATCTATTACACACCTATATTTAAAGGCATTTTTTTTTATAATTACATCTTTTTACTTTCAAAACATATGCATAGATAATGTTCAACATTCATATCTGCAAAAACTTGTGTTCCCAACTTTTCTCTTTCTCTTCCCCCAAACCTCTCCCCTAGATGGCAAACAATCCAATACATTAAACATGTATGATTCTTCCAAACACAGCTCCACAATTATGATGTGTAAGAAAAATCAGATATAAAAGGGAAAAACTGAGATAGAAAATAATATGTAACCATTTAAATAACAATAAAAAGATAAAAATACAATATCATGATCCACACTCAGTCCCCATAGTCCTCTCTCTGGGTTCAGATGGCTGTCCTCATCACAAGACATTGAAACTAGCCTGAATCTCCTCACTGTTGAAAATTGATTATTGCATAACCCTGTTGTTGCTGTGTACAATGCTCTCTTGATTCTACTCACTACACTTAGCATGAATTCATGTAAGTCTCTCCAGACCTTTCTGAAATCATGCTGCTGATCCTTTCTCTTATTCAGCCATTCTCCAACTGAGGGGCATCCCCTCAGTTTCTAGTTTCTTGCCACACAAAAAGAGTTACCACAAACATCCTTGCACTCATAGGCCCTTTTCCCATTTTTATGATCTCTTTGGTATATAGGCCTAAATTCGCACTGCTAGGTCAAAGGGCATGTACTTGATCATGATAGCCCCTTAGGCATACTTCCATGTTACTCTCCAGAATAGTTGAAGATGTCTACAACTCCACCTGTAGTGCATTAGTGTCCCAGTTCGCCCATATCCCCTCCAATATTCATCATTATTCTTTCCTGCCACTTCAGCCAATCTGAGAGGTGTGTAGTAGTACCTCAGAGTTGTTTTAATGTGCATTTCTCTGATAATAATGATTTAGAGAATTTTTACATGACTATAAATGGTTTTAATTTCTCATTTGAAAATTGAAATACAGAATTTCTTAAGGACAGGGCCACAGTGCCAGTTTGAGGGTTTGAATAATCCACTTTATTCTTATTTATACTTATTACTTATTCTTATTCTAATTATATAAACTTTTCTGTCTTTGAAAATTAGAGGGTAAGTATAATCATATGCATTGTTCCTTCAAAATTCAGAAATACTTGAGTCATGAATTATAAATGGTAAAGCAAAAGAATGCTATTATTACTTAAATTAATTTAGGATTTATGGTATTTTTTTCCTCTGAGTTATGGGAGAATCTATTGCCTTTTGGTACTTTATTGTTTTATTTTTAAATTAACAGTTAATAGATGGACATCTCAAGTGTCTTATTGGTCACAAAATTTAAAAAATAAACACATAAAAGAAGGTCTCCATCATAGTAAGTGGATCTTCTTGAAATTTATATAACAAATGTTGACATCACATTGGATGAGAAGATATGGATGAATTGCAATGTATACTGATGATTGGGATCATAATCATATTGATGAGATCAAAGAGTTATTAAGTAAAAAAGAAGAAAAAATTTTAAAATAAAACTATTCTTCTTACCTGCTTCTTGTAAACATTGTATATGTTTTCACTCTGTGGACTTACACTGAAGTCCAATTGCTTGTGTAAAAGACACTCTGGGCTCACTCTTTCAACAGTGGCAATGGGAAATTGGCTCCTGAAAGGAATGGCAGTTGATACTTTTAAAGTTGTATGGACATTTCTTCTCCCACAAACTCACAAGTCTATACTAGAGTGATTCTTCTTCAAAATTAGCTAGCAGATTCAGATGTTCAGTAAAAAGCATTTACTGAATTGGCAAAGCAAAAAGGATGATTAGGAAACTTTTCCTGTAAAATCTTGGATGTATTCCCCCACAAATGCTTAAGAGTATGTGAAGGAATATGAAGAGTGTATGAGAAGCACAAAGGTAGGGGATGGATGTAGTCAAGTCATCTTATGAGTCTAGAACAGGAGGATTTCAATATTCTTATTTTCTCCAGAACATCCTCTTAGAGGTTTCTGCAGAGCCTCTCATTAGTCATGGACAAGTTATTACAGGGCCAGCTCATTGTTTAATGAGAAGTTTCACCTAGTTGGGTCAGTCATATGCTAGACTAAATCAAACAAGTTGCTCAACTGCTGCACTAGGTTCTCATCAAATTCAGTTGAGATATGGTTTGATTTTTTGAAAACTGTGGAGAAGTTCTCTTATGTTGGCAGGATAATTTCCAAGGATGTAGATATAAATGATGTGATTGATGCACACATTTCCAAAATTATTCCAGTGTTTTGGGAGTGTGGAAAGAATGTATGGGAGAGGAAGAGGATCAGAATGCATGCCCTACAAAACAAACTCCACAGCAAAGCTTTTTAAACTGTAAGTTGTATTCTGGAATCACATAACTGAATGTGAGGATTGTGAAAAATTTGGCAATGGAAAAAAGTTTCTGAATGTGAAAAACTACAAATTAATTCAAAATCAAAAGCAGTTTGCCCTTACTGCATCATGCAAATTCATTGCAGCATTGGTTCTGAACACCCAACATGCATACTTTTAACTGACATGTCATTATACCACATGACACCAACAATCACTGCCAGAAGCACATCAGTTCAGATTCAAGACTACAAGATGACTTTATGTTATGAATTGCAAAGTTTTTAATGTACATACAACATTTTCTACTTTTATAGAAACATAATAGGATAATTACAAAAAATATATATTGTTAATAATTCTCTGCCATCATTCCTCAGTAAGCAAATATCAAATTAATATATCTTTGGATTGTATTATGTTAAAATGTTTTATTTTAAATTTTTTGTTATCTCCTTTTATAGAAACATAAGCACTTAATTACAGCAAGTGAAGACAAAAGCACTTTAATATTTCTTCATTATCACATGTATGTGTATGTAACTGTAAACATCAATTTCTTAAATCAAGCATAAATATATGTAATGTCATAAACTAAAGTGAGAATATATTTGAAAAAAATATTAGCAATATTTATTTATATTTTAAAACAAAATATTTTTTCAATTATGGATAAGTGGAAAATTTTTAGACAAAAGAGATAAAAATACTGATGATAGCATGGCAGAGAATTTGCTATCAGGAGTAGTACACCTAAATTGACAAGAAAAAAAATATGTTCAATCATTTTTGCAATATGGATATACTTCTCATAATGATAATGGTATGGAAAAATTTCCTTAATTTGTAATAAATTTTTGGTTGCTAAGATGCCATTTTAAAAATGCCATCTTAATACCAAGCATGCAATGTACCACAATAAACCAAAGGAATCTTCTGAATGAGTTTTAAAATCTTTAAATAAAGAAAAACAATGAACAAAACATTTATTCAGATATTATGAAACATTATTTAATTGCAGAAAGTAAAAAGCCCTACATGATAGAAGATCTGTTACCTTTCACTATTAAAATGTCAGAAATAGTTCATGGGGAAAAATATAGGATGAAATTTATAAAATTTCTTTATCATATGAGACTGTTTCCAGCAGCCAAAACAACATGTGATTCAGTGTAGCATGGAGGAAACACAGAAATGACCCATCTGGCTTCAGCACATACTAGATACCACCACTAGAACACCAACTCAACACTAGGTAAGCTGAGAAATCCCTACAGCCTCCAGCAGTACCAGTTCACATTAACCCATCTTCTCAGGCAACATCAGACAAAAGGATTCTTCATGGGCTCCCATAGGCTTCGAGGGCAACATCAGTGTAGAACCTGGTAAATAGCCTAGGTTTATAGCCACTGTTACAAAAAGCTTCAAGCAGTACTCTTCCACCTGGGGAGCAGAAATCAAATTCAAAAGAAAGCAGAAAGGCCAAAAGGACATACAATTAGACATAGACACAGAGAAACAGAGAGACAGATAGAGGCCATGAAAGAGAGAGTCAATGATGAACAGAAAGAAACAAATTAGTAACTCATCACAGAAAGTTATCAATTATTATGACATGGAAAACCATGACACAAACTCAGAAAAAGACAACAATATCAAAATATAAATGGACAATGCCCCAAAATAAATGATAAGTATTCTCAAGCCCAGAAAGAACTCATGAAACAGTGCAAAAAGGAGCTTAAAAATCATATGAAAAGTAAAAGAAAAAATATGAAAAGAAATGAAAATAATGCAAGACATTTATGGGAAAAAGAGTCATCATCTTGGAAAATTGCTTAAAATGTACAACTGGCCAAATGGAAAAGGAGATACAAAAATCCACTAATGAAAACTACTTTTTAAATTGTACAATTTGACAAATTGAAAGGAAAGTATGATAGCTAAGTGAGGAAAACAATACCTTAAAAGCTAGAATTGGACAAGTGAAAGCAAATAACTCTGAGACATTAACATTCAAACATTTTTTTTTTTTAATGGAAGAAAATGTGATATACCTCACTGCAAAAATAATCAACCTGGAAAAAAATTCAGGAGACACCATATCTGAATAATTGGACTAACTGAAAATTTTAATCAAAAGAAACACCTGGACAATATCTTCCAAGAAGTTATCAAGGAAAATTATCCTGATGTTGTGGAATCAGAGAACAAAAAAGACACTGAAAAAATCTACAAGATTTTTTCTTAGGAAAGAGACCTCAAAAGAAAAACTTCAAGGAACATAATAGCACAAATTTCAGAAATATCAGGTCAAGGAAAAATAGGACAAGGGGCCAGAAATAAATAATTCAAATACTGCAGAGTCAGTATAAAGTTTACATGGGACTTGATAGCTGCAACATTAAACTAGAGGTTATAGAAGATGAGATTCTGGAAGGCAACAGAATTAAGATTGCAACCAAGGATCACCTACCAGTGAAATTAAGTATAATACTTCAAGAGAAAAGATAAGTATTAAACAAAATAGAAGGATTTCAAGTTTTTATAAGGAGAGGAATCAAACTAAATCAAAAAATTAACCTCCAATATATGACTTAAAAGAAGCATAAACAGATAAAACAGAAAGGAAACATAAGGTATTCAATAGAGCTAAACTATTTACTTTCCTACACTGGAAAATGATACTTTTCATTTTCAATTATTGTATCATTATAAGTATAATTAGAAGGGATACATATAGATAGAGGGTTTGGATATAATGTGAATTTGAGAAAATGACAAAAATTAATTGAAGCAAAAGATTAAATTGGGTACAGAAGAAAAGTAGAGGCAAAATGGTGTAAATTTATTTCACATAAAGAGGTAGAAAAAACCTATGACAATGGAGGGGAAGCTGGGAGGTTTGCCAATGAGTTTCCCTTGAACCTTACTCTCATTTATAGTCACTCAAAGAGAGAATAATATCCATAATCAAATTAATGTAGAAATCAATCTTACCTAACAGATAAATATGAGGGGAAACAATTAAGCAAAGGTGAGGGAAGGGACTGATAGAAGGGAGGATAATTAAAGGGAGGTGGTAGACAGAAAGAAAACACTGATGTGAGGGGTAAGAATAAAAGGAAAGAAAGGGGCAAACAGGAAGAATAAAAGGACAAACAGGAAAAATAATAGGAGAGAAATACACAGATAGTAATTATTATGGCAAATGTTACTGGATGAACTCTCCAAGAAAACAGAAGCAGATAGCAGAGTGGATCAAAAAAACCAGAAACCCACAATATGTTATTTACATTTGAAAAGGAAATACACACAGAGTAAAGATAAGGAATTGGAGCAGAATCTATCATGCCTCAGCTAAAGTTTAAAAAAAAAAAAAAAAAGCAGGAGTGGCATTCCCAAATAAATCTAATTAAATAAAGAAACTACATCTTGCTAGAAGGTACCAGAGATGATGAAGTAACATCAATATCAAGTGGTATAGCATCCAAATTCATAAAGGAAAAGCTAAGTGAATTATAGGAGGAAATGGAGAGCAAAAAACTATATGAGCAGGAGACCTTAACTGTCCCCTCTTAGAACTTGATAAATCTAACAAGAAAGAAATTAAGGAAATAAATAGAATATGAGAAAAAAGATATGACAGATATGGGAACAAAAATACTCCTTTTTTTCAGAAGTACCTGATACCTACTCAAAAAGAGGCCATACAATAGAACATAAAACACTGAAAATCAAATGAAAAACAATATCCATACCGAAGAAGAAAAAGTAAGACTCAAGGGAATTAAAAAAAAAAATGAAGGAAGATAGTATAGCAATACCAAATCTCAAACTATATTATGAAGCAGTAATCATCAAAACTATCTGATGCTGGCTAAGAAATAGAGTCGGATTAGTAGAATAGACTAGATACACAAACACAGCAGTTGATTACAAAAGTAACTTAGAATCTGATAAATCCAAAGAACCCAGCTTTTGGGATAAGAACTCATTAATTGACAAAAACTGCTAGGAAAACTAGAAAGCAATAGGAGACAAACTAGGTATAGACCAACATTTCACATTGTATACCAAGATAAGGTTTAAAACAGTGCATAATTTAAATGTAACTGGGAAAGGGGAAAACCCTTGATCAGAAGAAGAGATAGAGAGCATTATAAAATGCAAAATAGATTATTTTAATCACACTAAATTATAACGCTTTTGTACAAACAAAATCATTGTGATCAAGATTAGAAGAAAAATAGAAAGCTAGGAAGCAATCTTTATAGGGAGATCAATATTTACTACTCTCCTAGCCTAAATTTTGGTCTAAAAGTAACTACAAACACTCTTTTCTACCCAGAATTTGTGAGGAGGGACCCTGATTCACTCTAGTTATAAGTTCTAATGTGCTAGTGCTTCTGCTTGCCCTGAGACTATGAACCAGCATGCAACCTAGATCTGAGTATGGACAAAGCAACGGAATCCTGCCTCAGTGTTATCAAAGAGACCCCTAAAATCTTTTTTCTGACCACCTATTCAACCACTTCACGATCTGTAAGCTGAGACCTCAGATGCTGCTACTGCTGTTGCTGCCATTGCTAATTCAATGGTTCCCAAGGCCAGCTCCTAATTTGCTGATACTCCCATAAACCCTAATGTAAGAAATTTTTCCTGATGAACTTCCATGCTATTCTTAAGATCTGTTAGCTGAGAGGTCTGGAAATTGCATTGATTCAGAGGCCCCAATGACCCCTCTTGGTTTGCTAGGCCTGGCTGTGCTGGTGTGGCTTGTGCCAGACTGTGCTGCACTCACACCCTGATATAATAGACTTTTCCTACTGACCTTCTAAATAGTCTTTGGTGGGGAAATTATTTTACTCCATTTTTTGTGGGTTGTTTAGAGCAATTATTTAAAGGGATTTATGAGGAGAACTCAGGCAAGTCTCTTTATTCTGCCATCTTGCATCTACCTTGAAACAATCTTTACTGCAAGGATTTCTTATAAAAGTTTCATTTCTCACATATATAGAGAACAGAATTAAATGTGTAAGAATACAAGCCATTCCCCAATAATTAAATGGTCAAAGAACAAGCAGTTTTCAGATGAAGAAATCAAAACTATCTTTAAGCATATGAGGAAGTACTATAATCTTTTGATCAGAGAAATGCAAAGTAAAACAACTGAGTATACCACCTCACACCTATCAGATTAACCAATATGACAAAAAAGTGAAAGTGATTTGGGACATTAATGTACTGTTAGTGGAAATGTGAAGTGATTCACCCATTTTGGAAATTAATTTTGAACTGTGCCCAATGAACAACCAAGCTCTTTAAGCCAGAGTCAGGATAAGCAAGTCCTGGTCTTTAAGGGGAGAAGTGAAGGGGGATCGAAAAAACCTCCACAAGCTCTCCACCGACCGACCTCCCTTCTCCCTGTCTTCCTCCAAAGTAACTCTGGCTTCTCTTACTCCACCCCCTAATTCCTCCTACGATTATCTATATACACCAAAAGATCAAGCCAGCATGGAATAGTGAGAAGGGCCATTTTTCCAGGTATATGCTAATAGAGCATTGTCCAATAGGTAATTAGACTTAAGTGCTCCATTGTCTGATTCCAGTGCACCTATTCAGAGTTTCAGCCCTTTACATAAAGTTAGTTCCTTCAATAAATATTCCACTTTTGTTTATGGTGATTGGTCTTAATTCAGTACACTAATCTTTCTTTCATACAGATTAGTGATAAGGAACAAAAAGAATAATTAAGCAGGTGCTCAAGGAAACATATCTTCTGCTGTTCTCTTCATATGCATTTGGGTTATTAGTCTAAAATTCTTTCTGGAATGTTATAGAATATTTATTTTACACTTGAATACTTTTATAGTGTGATGTATTATTTAGTTCTTCAGTAATGTTCAACTCTTCATGACCCCATAGACCTTTACCTTCCACAGGATTTTCTTGGCAAAATAAAAAAAAAAAAAAAATTAAAGTGGTTTGAATTTCCTTCTCCACTGGATTAAGATAAATATAAGTCAAGTGACGTGGCTAGGGTCATACAGATAAGATGTGTCTGAGACCTAATTTCATCTCAGGTCTTCCTGACTCCTGGTCCAGCACTCCATCCACTAAGCCACTTAACTGTCCTTTGACATCTTATTAAGAGACCCATTACACTTGATTTCCTGTTTCTATTTTTTTGACTACCTTGTTTTTTCCCATCTTAGTTCATATCCTATATTGATATAACACATATATTGATATAACATATCCTGTATTATACTATTATACTTTATGATTAGGGATGATTATATTTTTCTCTGTTCCCAATTTGCCATTTACATTTATTGCCTATTAAAATCTTATCCCTCTAAGTAAGATATTGGTCCTATGTCCTGTTGTAGCATCTAGATAACCTAATAGGAGCTTCAACATCAACTGGCCAAGAACAGAATATATCAAGGCAGTACAATGCCTAGATAGTTCACTTGAAATGTAACAAAAGACAGGGTTAGAAATCATCTGGCATCATGCCAAGACAGAACAGTGCCCATGCAGTGCAAGTCATATAAGTAGTCTTATCCAGCCACAAAACGTAACAGGACTAAATCAGTCCTTGGATAGCCTTCTGAGTGACAGCAGATAAAAGTTCCAGACCAATATTCAAGCAATATAGAAATATCTTTGTATGTAACTTTAGCTGACCATAACAGAAAAAATAGCAGATCAATGTCCATAGTACCATCTTAGACACAAAGCACATAGGATCTTCCCTGAGGCTGGCTGCTACTATAATGGATAATATATTAATGGGATATCAGAATCATAGCAAGGAATGGAACCAATTATGGATTTGAGATAAGATGGAGAAAAAGAGGTCCAGCCTAAGGACTTTGTCTATTCAATAAGAGACTGAGCTCAAAACCCAAATTAAAGCAAGGAGTTTTCATCATTATTGTTTTATATCGTACTTGAAATGAAAAAAAACAAATTGAAAGAATGAACATAAGCAAAGAGAAAAAAAAAGTCTTCTCACATGACACAATATTCTATATAGAGAACCTAAATAAAAGAAATTAAATTAATAAAAATAATAACTGTGTTGAATTTGCAGGATATAAAAGAGATCCATATGAACATTTTTAAAAACAACAGAAAGACAGAAAGAGAAACAAGATTCAAAATGACTATTGAATGCATATTTAACACTTGGCCTAAAAGGACACACCCAGAGACTATATAAATACTACTTCAAAACACTCTTTAAGAAATTAAGAGGCCTAAATAGCTGAATAATTATTAATTTCACATAGGTAGGCTTTAGCAACATAATAAAAATAACAATATCTAAAATAACGAATTCTATTCTTGTCTTTACAGAGAAGGGATGGTTTGAACTATAAAATATGGTATTGGAGCAAAGCCAAGACAGGGGAAAGGACATAAACTTCATTCTGAGCTCCCTTCTACCCTCACTACTGATTACCAAATTCAGCCTCTGAAATAGTGCTTGACTGGTAGAATCTACAAATATTGAAAATACAACAAATTACTAACCAAAGATAACTTGGAAGATCACCAAAAAAGGTCTGTCTTGATTGGACAGGAGGAGGCCAACGCCTGCAGGGAGACAGAACACGGAGGCTAGCACATACTGAGTGGACCAAGGTTCGGGATGTGGTCTCCATGGATGGAGAATTTGCAGGATTCTACCACAGGTTGGCTGCTCTGCTTTGGTTGCAAAACAGTAGATCAGCAGAGAAGTTACACAAATGCCAGGTAGAGTGTACCCCAAAACGCCAGAGTTTCATAGGGCCTGGCCACACCCACCCAGCACCAGGAGTGACTCAGCACTACCACAGCGCAGCTGCACAGTCGCAGTTGTATTCCATAGCATGGGGCTCTGCCCAGGGCAGTGACACTTCAGCACAGTGGGGCACTCTGCCCAGGGCAGTGACACTTCTGCAGCAGCAGTGCTCTTTCCAGAGCAGCCACACTTCTGATACGTGGGTTTCTTATCAGTGCAGTGGCACTTCTGCTGGCAGGGCTCTTCCCAGGGCAGTCATACTTCTGTAGCTTGGTTGCTCTTTGCAGCCCCGTAGCAGGACAGCTACTGTCCATCTGTCCCTGCTCTGTAAAGGAAGCTGGAAACCTCCTTGCCCTGAAGGCAGACCCCAAGGGCTTTTAAAAAAATGAATAAAAAAAGCAAAGCGAGCTTTAACTATAGATAGCTTCTATACAGAAAGAGAGCAGATTTCCAACCCTGAGGAGACTAATAGCAGACAGTCTCCAGACAAAACCACAAAGGCGGATATAACCTTATCCCTATCCCATAGGGTTTTCCTAAAAATAATTATAAAAAATCTTAAAAGAGAGCTAGAAGAAAAATGGGGAAAGGAAAGAGAAGTTCTGCAAGAGAGTATGGAAAAGGTATATAACTTGTTAAAACAAAAATTTGAAAAACAAAACAACTCACTGAAATGTGAAATAGAAAAGGTAAAAAACTCTCAGGGAAACACAATTTGTGAACTGGAAAAGTTAAAGAATTCCCAGGAAAGTAGGGATTTGGGAATTGGAAAAAGAAAATAACTCATTAAAAAAATAGTGAAATAGAAAAAAATTCCATAGAGCAGAACAATTCATTTAAAAACTCAATGGACATAAAAAAAAAAGAATTAAAAAAAGTTAATGAAGAAAATAACTCATTAAGAATGAGAACTGAACAAATGCAAATGAATGATTCGTTGAGACATCAAGGATCAATCAAGCAAAATTTTAAAAAAATGAAAAAATAGAAAAAATGTACAATATCTACTTGGAAAAACAACAGACCTGGAAAATAGATTTAGGAGAGATAATCTAAGGATTATTGGACTCCCTGAAAACCATGATGGAAAAAAGAGCCTAGACATTATTTTTCAAAATAGTGAGAACTCATCAAAGAGAACTGCCCAGATGTAATAGAATCAGAAGGTAAAATAGGCATTGAAAGAATTTGTCAAACACCTTCTCAAAGAGGTCCTAAAATAAAAACTCCAAAAAAAATTACAAGCAGCCAGAAAAAAAACAATTCAAATACCTAGGAGCCACAACAAGGATCACTCAAGATCTATCAGCTTCCATATTAAGGGATCAAAGGGCCTGGAATTTGATATTCTGAAAGGCAAAAGAACTTGGAATGCAGCCAAGAATAAACTACCCTGCTAAAGTGAGCATTTTCTTCCAGGGAAGAAGATAGACATTCAATGAAACAGGTGAATTCCATTTATTCCTAATGAAAAAACCAGAACTAAACAAAAAATTTGACCTCCAAATATGGGACTCAAGAGGAGCATAAAAAGGCAAAAAGAACTCTTGAGAACTGCATTTCTGTTATGAGCATACAAAAAGAATGTGTATATAATTTGATTTTAATATTATGATATAAAAAAGGAATTAGAAGTGGAAAGGGGATTATATCAGAAAAAGGGAAAAGAGGAGGTAAAAAGAGGGAAATTACATCTCACAAAGAGGCAAAGGAAACCTATTATATCTAAGGGAATTAAGGGAGAGGGGAGGAACATTGTGTGAATCTTAATCTCATCAGATTTGGCTCAAAAAGAAAATATTAGATAAATTTGGTTTACAGAGAAAGTTCTCTCACCTCATTAAATAGTGAAAGAGAAGAAGAGGGAAAAGGAAATGAGTAGGCTAAGTAGAAGGGAATACAGAAAAAATAAGGGAAAGGTATGAGAAAGGGGGAGGGACTCAAAGGGGGTGGGAGGGATCCTAAAGAGGAAGAACTGCATAAAGCAAGTGATGCCCTTAAGTTTAATATTAGGGAGGGGGATAAGGAGGAAAGAAAAAGAAAAGTATAATCTGGGGATAATAAGATGGCAGGAAATACAGAATTAGTAGTTTTAATTGTAAATGGGAATGGGATAAACCCTCCCATAAAGCAGAGGCAGATAGCATACTGCATCAAAAGCCAGAATCCTACAATATGTTGTTTACAGGAAACGCATTTAAAGCAAGGTGATACATACAGAGTAAAGTTAAAAGACTGGAGCAGAATCTATTATGCTTCAAGTGAAGTAAAAAAAGCAAGGGTAGCCATCCTTATCTCAGATCAAGCAAAAGCAAAAATTGATCTAATTAAAAGAGATAAGGAAGAAAATTATATCTTCCTAAAGGATAGCATAGACAATAAAGCAATATCAATTCTAAACACATATGCACCAAGTGGTATATTATCTAAATTACTAAATGAGAAGTTAAGAGAGTTGCAAGAAGAAATAGACAGCAAAACTATAATAGTGGGAGATCTCAAACTTGAACTCTCAGAATTAGATAAATCAAACCACAAACAAATAAGAAGGAAGTTAAAGAGGTAAATAGAATATTAGAAAAGTTAAGTATAATAGGTATTTGGAGAAAACTGAATGGAAACAGAAAGGAGTACACTTTCTTCTCAGCAGTTGATGGAACCTATTCAAAAATTGACCATACATTAGGACATAAAGACCTCAAAATTAAATGCAGGAAGGCAGAAATAGTAAATGCTTTCTTTTCAGATCATGATGCAATAAAAACTACATTCAACAAAAAGTTAGCATAAATATACCAAAAATTAATTGGAAACTAAATCATCTCATCCTAAAGAATGAATTGATGAAACAGCAAATCATAGACACAATTAATAAGAGAATGACAACAATGAGACAACATACCAAAATTTGTGGGATGCAGCCAAATGAAAAGTCAGGAACTATTTGAGCAAAACTACAAAACACTTTCCACACAAATAAAGTCAGATCTAACCAGTTGGAAAAAATATTAAGTGCTCTTGGATAGGTTGAGCGAATATAATAAAGATGACAATACTACCTAAACTAATCTATTTATTTAGTGCTATACCAATCAGACTCCCAAAAAATTTATTTAATGACCTAGAAAAAATAACAACAAAATTCCTTTGAAAGAACAAAATGTCAAGACTTTCAAGGAAACTAATGAAAAAAAAAATCAAATGAAGATGGCTTAACTGTACCAGATCTAAAATTATATTAAAAATCAGCAGTCACCAAAACCATTTGGTATTGGCTAAGAAATAGACTAATTGATTAGTGGAATAGGTTAGGTTCACAGGACAAAATGGTCAATAACTATAATAATCTAGTGTTTGACAAACCTGAAGACCCCAGCTTTTGGGATAAGAATTCACTGTTTGACAAAAATTGCTGGGAAAACTGGAAATTAGTATGGCAGAAACTAGGCATTGACCCACACTTAACACCATACACCAAGATAAGGTCAAAATGGGTTCATGATCTAGGCATGAAGAATGAAGTTATAAATAAATTAGAAGAACATAGAGTAGTTTACCTCTCAGATTTGTGGAGGAGGAAGGAATTTGTGACCAAAGAAGAACTAAAGATCATTATTGATCACAAAATAGAAAAGTTTGATTATATCAAATTAAAAAGGTTTTGTACAAACAAAACTAATGCAGAGAATATTAGAAGGGAAGCAATAAACTGAGAAAATATTTTTGCAAAGGTTCTGATAAAGACCTCATTTCCAAACTATATAGAGAATTGACTCTAATTTATAAGAAGTCAAATCATTCTCCAATTGATAAATGGTCAAAAGATATGAACAGAAAATTTTTGAATGAAGAAATGGAAAATATTTCTAGCCATATGAAAAGATGCTCCAAATCATTATTAATCAGAGAAATGCAAGTTAAGACAACTCTGAAATACCACTACACACCTCTCAGATTAGCTAGGATGACAGGAAAAGATAATGCTGAATGTAGGAGGGGATGTGGGAAAACTGGGACACTAATACATTGTGTGAATTATGAATACATCCAGCCATTCTGAAGAGCAATTCAGAACTATGCTCAAAAAGTTATCAAACTGTACATAACCTTTGATGCAGCAGTGTTACTACTGGGCTTATATCCCAAAGAGATCTTATAGAAGGTAAAGGGAACTGTATATGCAAAAATGTTTATGGCAGCCTTTTTTGTAGTGATTAGAAACTGGAAATTGAATAGATGTCCATCAATTGAAGAATCGCTGAATAAGTTGTGGTATACGAATGTTATGGAATATTATTGTTCTGCAAGAAATGACCAGCAGAAGGATTTCAGAAATTCCTGGAGAGACTTAGATTTACATGAACCAATGTTAAGTGAGATGAGTAGAACCAGGAGCAGAACCGTTATACACTTCAACAACAAAACTCTCTTCAACAATGAGATGAACCAAATCAGTTCCATTTGTAAAATAATGAAGAGAACCAGCTACACCCAGTGAAAGAACTATGGGAAATGAGTATGAACCACAACATAGCATTTCCACTCCTATTTTTGTCCACTTGCATTTTTTATTTCCTTCTCAGGTTATTTTCACCTTATTTCTAAGTCCAATTTTTCTTGTGCAGCAAAATAACTATATGGATATGTATCCATATATTGTTTTTAACTATACTTTAACATATTTAACATGTCTTGGTCTATCTGCCATTTAGGGAAGGGGGTGGGGGAAGGAGGGGAAAAGTTGGAACAGAAGATTTTGCAAAGGTCAATGCTGAAAAAATACCCATGCATATATCCTGTAAATAAAAAGCTATAATAAAAATTTTTTTAAAAGTATGTTGAACACTATCTTTACATGTATTTGGAAAAATAAAATATTATTGAATTTAAAAAAAAGAATATGGTATCAATTTTCAGCTACAGTAAGTGTAGAAATTTGTTTTACTTGAGTATACATCTTTTTCTACACTATCTTATTTTTTTCAGTTGGGAGGATTGGGAGATGAAAGAAGGGAAGCAATAAGGTTTCCTTCTGCCTCAACTTTGCCCCCCCCCCAAAAAAAAAGGCAAGATAAAAAACAAATTGCCACTAAATGTTTTCAATTTCACAGAAGAGAGCTGAAAGAAACAAAACCCAAAACAACCAACTTTGAAAGCTGTATATTGAAAGTATGTTTTTGTTTTTTTGTTTTTTGTTTTTTTTGCTGAGGCAATTGGGGTTAAGTGACTACACTAGGGTCACACAGCTAGGAAGTGTTACATGTCTGAGACCAGATTTGAACTCAGGTCCTCCTGACTTCAGGGCTGGTGCTTTATCTGCTGTGCCACCCAGCTGCCCTAAAAATATGTTCTTAAAGAAAATAACAAGCTCTACATAATATAAATAAACAAATTTGGTTTTTTTCCTACTTTGTGAATGGAAATGTTTGTTTTAAATGATAATTTTAATTTCAGAATAAAGTAAATAAAATTGTCATAGAACCATCTGGAGAAAATATCTTCTCTAGCAAAACTTTTTTTTTTCTTATTTGTACTGGCTTCCCTACTCAATGAAATAGTCCTCTCAAAAATATTTTTCTTTCTCTTGCAAAATAATATCTTAATGTATAAATTAGAGAACCATACTATATTTGTTTAATATTTCCAAGATGAATGATGTAGATTTGATATCAATCACCCAATTTCATCTATAACTTTGCTAAATCAATATGTTTGGCCTTGTATCCATTCTTGGTTTGGTTTATTTTTTTTTTTAATGCAGTAATCAGAATAATATTCCTTATACACACAGAAACATAGGTAAGAAAGAGATGAATCGATCTATTCAAGGCAGAAAACATTTATTGGGTGTTGAATATATGTACAGTGGAAGGCACTCTGAGGTTAGTGGCAGATGAAGCTATGAGAGGAGAATCAAAGAACAGGGAAAAAGAATAAGAAAGTTTATTTGGCCTGTCAGAGCTTTAGATCAGGGAAGAGCTTATAACCAAACGAGATAAAAAGGATTGATCCTTTTTAAGTAAGTAAAATGAATAATTTTGATTACATGAAATTAAAAAAAGTTTTGACCAAACAAAACTAATGCAACCATAATTAATGGAAAATAGGAAATTGGGAGAGAAATTTAGAGCAAGTTTCTCAGATAAAGGCCTTATTTCTTAAATAAATAAGAAAAAGAGCCAAATTTATAAAAATATCAGCCATTTTCAATTGATAAATGGTCAAAGAATGTGAAAAGGAAGTTTTCAGAAGAAAGAATTAAATTAACAACAATTGCATTTAAATCACTTTTGATTCTTTAATTGAATGAGTATTAAAACAACAAAAATCAGCACATACCTATTAGATTGGTTAAGATGAGAAAAAAATTGAAAAATGCTGGATATGTAGAAAAACAGGGATACTAAGGCCCAACAATTTTGTGATCCTCCTGGAGAAAAATGTGGTACTTTTCACAAAGGACATATTGTAGATACCATTTGAACCAGCAAAACTATTATTTCTATATCCCACAGAGATCAAATAAAAGGGAACAAAACCTATTTGAACTATACATGTATGTCTTTATTCTGATATTAGCATCAAATCACTAAAGATAACGTCATGGATAGTATTGTGATCGTGAATTATGAGTCCCAACCTGATCTTGACTCCGTCATATTGCACAATAACACTGCCACAGGTATTAAACTCCATATGTGTTACTGAAGAAATCTTACCCCCAAAACAAGAAATATGTCTCCTTTCTTTTTCTACCTTCTGATATTGCAGTGATTTGCCTTCATATCTACTGTCCCCTGTGGCTACAATGCATTTCTTCTTTATTCATGTTATATTTTATTTTATTTTATATTTATTTATAAGGTCCTTCTCATCCTTTAATATGCCATTCAGATGCTATCTTCTGCTTATCTTTCCTGTTCTCCACACCACTAGTGCTCTCTCTTACATCCTGTCATGTATTTAAAACTTTTATATATAATTTTATTCATTTTATATTTATTCTACATATATTTCTTGTTTCTTCAATTAAAATGCAAGTAGTAATTTTTCTTTCTTTATAATTGTATCCTCAAGACCAAGCGCTTAGTTAATTATATAGCTTACCATATACTCAGCATTTAGCAAGAACTTAAAAATAATTGTTGATTGAGTATTTGATAATAAAAGATATGATTGGAATGGTGTCTCATGAACCCATAAGGTAGTAAAATTATACTAATAAAAAGTTTATCCATGGCCCCAAGATTATAACTTATTTTACCAGGTGCTACTTACTCTACTAAAGTTATAAAATGATGATGGTTGCTTTTCAGTGGACAACTGAATGAACACTTTGTTTGAATTTTCAGTATCTTTTTAAATAACAGAAAAAGGAAGAGGAATCTCCCTTATTTGTTTCAACTCTAGCTGATAAGGCCCAATTTTTGCATAACTTTCTTTTCAAATTTTTGAAACAGTTTTATTTAGTGTTCCTTTATCACCCATCATATTTAGAAAGCATAATTCTCTCACAACTTCCATGTGAGGCAGTTCCCAGTTGTATTTTCAGTATCTATCCTTGCATAATTACATATCAGGTCTTTCTGTGAATTTACTATTTATTTGGAGCAGAAATCAGATCTATACCTGTCACCTGCACAAAATAATATGACCCTTCCTTGGCCCTGAGTCAACCAAAGTTTCACAGGAACATTTCAACATCTGTGTATTTCATCCTTCATCTTTTTGATAATGCGTACCTTTCTGCATAATTATTTAACTAATTCACAGCAAATTGAAAGCACCATTGGAGAATATATTAACTGTCTCATTAATTAATTGGGGTTGAAGATGATAAATAGGAATGAGTGTCATGATAACCCATTTCTGCTGCTTTCAAAAGCTCTGTAATATATAGAGGTAATACAGGTTTATATGAATCAATCAATCCTAATGACCCAATGATCTAATGACCTTTGCTTTCAATTCTGAGAGAAACTTAAGACCTTTTAGTCTTTATATTATCTCCTCACAGCTAAATTCTATTATATGAGTTATTGCTTCTAATTAGGTTATATTTCTCTTGAAAGCAGAGAAAGTCTTGCTTTTCTATTAATATTGCCAACACTTAGATAATAATGTAATCATTTAATAAATGTTTTCCAGAAAATTCCAGAAATCAACCAACAAAATTTATCATCTCTCTACTATATCCCAGAAGCTATGCTCACTTCTTGGGATAGAAACAAAAATATAGCAGCTGTTTTCCTGAATGAGTTTCTATTATATGCAGAAGAATAAAGTTTTAAAATTAAAAAATAAAACAGAATTGAGTCCAAGAGGTAGGATACTTGTTCCTGTGTTCTTTGACCTGCCTTGAGATTAATACCTGCTTAATACATTTTTATTAATGTTTAACAAATAAATGTGTGACTGAATGACTGGAATGAAGGTGAGTTTTTCTCATTGTTTCCATAGATATTAGCAAGTTTGGCTGAAAATCAAATAATAATAATAGCAATAATAGTTGTCCAATCCTTTACACATAAAAAAGCATTAGAAGAATAAAGCTCTATACTCTTCTTAATATCAATCAAGTTCTTGTCATTATAATAGAGCAGTTACAATTTTTCCAGTTTATGTGAGAAAAAAAAATGTAAGAAATATTACCTTAATTTCCATAACACTTTTCTTCTAAAACATCCAATGTTCTTATATGTTGATTATCTTATTGATATTTTCAATATCCCTTTGAAATAGGGTGATTCAGAGGTTGTCATTTATACATATTTAGTAAAACTTATAAGTCATTGTTTAGGTTTAGACTAGATTCCGACTCTTTTCTTCCACACCATTAATTAGTAGAAAACCATCCATGTAGAATATTCTTGAATTAAAAATTCATATATTTTTATAGAATACTAAAAGTTATCAAGACATTCTTGAACTCACACTTTACTCAAAGCAATTATGAGCAGCTTCTAAAACTAAACAATGTATTTCATCTAAAGTGTTTTGATCCACATATTCATTGAAAAATGATATATTCCAGCCCGTCTCTTAATACATAAGTTTTAAAACAATAATATCTCATTAAATGATTAATTCCAGCATAATTTTAAGAACAAGGTAACCAGTATATTATATTTCAGTTGAGAAATGTAATTACACTCCTTCCACACTCAATACCATCAGAGTGAATAGAGAATGAAGAGCTTGGGTAATGACATTGTTGGGCTATGCCTGACTGAATTTTTCCAATAAAATTATTTGACACAGCAGAGAAAGGATTTTTACAGCAAATTAAAAGTTAAATTTCCAAGGAATAATATTTGTCTAATTATTTGACAATGGTGGTATTCTTTCTTATGTTTCTCACTACAGAACTGAACAAAACCTTCTCAAGAGAGAAAATAAGTTCCACTGAATAGAGCAAACTGAATGTGATTACCTAAAATGTTAAATATATATAAATCCTTGTAATGATATAATATTTTGCCATTTTGAACAAGCTAGAGAGAAAAATGTTCTCTAACAAAGGTAAGTCTGTGAAGGAGTACTAGGCCTGAAGACCTTCCCTATTCCCTTTGTCTGTCCTCCCCATTCTCACTAATGTCTGAGAATGAATGCTACATGAACTATTGAAAAAGAATAAAACAATTCCATTCTCTCTAATAATTGTTACTATGAGCATTACAAAGATATGTATTTTATCTCATAAGGATTAGAAAACAACCTATAATATAGGTATTTCTGATATTGCTTATCATCCCCATGTTTAGAGATGACTAAACTGGGACTAAAAAGAAATTAAGTGCCTTGCCCACCCCTATTTAAGAGGTGAGTTTCAAAAACAAGAAGCTCTTGATTCTAATACCATTATTCTATCAACTATATTAGTGATCATCAAACTTGTTTGATCTAATATTCTTCATCAGCAGAAAAAAAAATGGAACACTTCAAACACCTGAATATGTATTTATTTATGATTATAAGTATATATATATATATATATATATATATATATATGTCTGTGTGTGTATCTTATATCTCATTGTATAATATCATGTTGTAGTATATTCTGTCATGTCATGTCATGTCATTTCATATTACATTTTACAGCTAGGTGGCACAGTAGATAGAGCATAGGGCCTAACATCAGAAAGAGCTGAGTTCAAATTTGGCCTCAGATATTATTAATCATGTGATCCTAGACAAGACATTCAAACTCTGTTTGTCTCAATTGTAGAAATGGTACTAATGCCTGCACATATCTCCCAGGACTATTGTGAGGATCAAATGGGATAATAATTATGTTGTGTCTTGTAGTAGGCTAGATAAATGCTTGTTCCTTTTCTTTTCACACAACTATACTGATAATTAAAAACAAGATAATAATTGCAAGAATCGATATTTTAAAAGGAATGAGTTTATTGAATAGAAGAGTGACATGCTTAGGCCTCTTATTTAAGGAGAAATAAGTTTGCAGTTTTTTAGAAAACAGATTAATTTGAGAAGACATCTGAGACAGGAAGACCAATTATGATGCTATTGTACTAATCCAAGTGGGAAGTGAAGCTAGCCTGAATTTGGATGGTGGCTGCATGTGTAGAAATGAAGGGAAAGATGCTAAGAATGTTGTAGATATGGAAATTGTGATTTGGCAAATAATTGAATAGATGCACTAAAAGAGAATGAGGAATTGTAAGTGAAATTGAGGGTGTGAACGTAAGGGATGGAAAGAATTATAGTTCCATCCACAAGAACAGGGAAATTGTCATGGCAGTAGGCTTTAGAGGAAAGATAATGAAAAAAAGGTTAACAGTGTATGTCACAAACTTCCCATACCTCGTGAGCTCCAGAGAATCACTCTGTTCTACTCAAAATGAAAATGAGGAAGGGTACTTCCTCTTTAGTTATGACTCTGGAGTGCAGCATTAGGGGTTGATGCCTGCCAAAGCTATAAGATAATCTATGGTGAGGAAAGATAGTGGGGAATAGGCTGAGGGAAGGGGATTGGAAGAAAAAAAGGGATATAAACTTTCCCCACAACACTCGCACTGTTGCTCCTTTGAGAGTCAGGATATGGATCATGTAAGAACTCTTTAGAGTTATATCCTGGCTTAAAATTGGATTCACAACTTGCACAGCAGAAGGAAGGAATAAAGTAAGAGAACACTGGGGGAAGTACCCTTCCTTCTTTTCTTTACTTGTCTCATAAAAGAAGATAACAAAAATGATTAGCATTTGAGTAATTGAAAGAATTTTATAATTGAGAGAACAGAAAATCAATTGAATTAAGACATGCAGACAATCAAAATAAAGTCAATCAAACATTTGTTAAGGAGTTACTATTTTCCTGGTAGCTAGGTGGTTACATCACCCAAATGAAGTCAGGAAGACTAATATTGTTTAGTTCAAATCTAGCCTTAGATGTTTACTAGCTGTGTCGACCTGGGCAAGTTGCTTGTCTCAGTTTCCTTATGCATAAAATGAACTGGAGAAGGTAATGATAAAACACTAGAGTATTTTGCTAAGAAAACCAGAGTTGAACACAACTGAAATGACTGAACAACAATGTACTTATCATTTAGCTAAGTATTTAAACAAGTACAAAGACAATAGTGAATCCCTCTCTGCTCTTGAAGAATGTACACTCTAATGAGACTCTTTAGAACCAAATAATAGCTAATAAAAATTGTGCTATATGTTGTGTGTTTTGTGTCTATGGCTCTTAGACACATAAAGCATATATAATTGCCTTTTCTCTTCAAGAAAAGGCATCTAACTCTCTACACTGAAGAGCCTTTTTTTTCTACCAAATTCTCTAGAAGAATGTGCCTTTGTCCAAGTAGTCAGCTAATTCCTTCAAGCTCTCTATTTCTCAGACACCTATAAGGGTCTCAGATTAGGAGTTTTATTTTCAGAGCTCCAAAAGGAACTCCTGACTTTTAAAAAGAAAGGAAGGAGGAAAGGAGAAAGGAGAAAGAAAGGGAAAGAGTCTTGATTAAGACTGCTTGTGACTTGCTCAGTGTCTTATCACAAAATATTGCTTTTAAAAAACTATACATTACTTATGGTTTGTTTTAGGTTATAAGACTAAAGTGGCCTCTTAGGAATTCTGGCTTTGTGTCCAACTCTTTGTGACCATATAGGTGTTCTATCCACTGCACCATATAGCTGCTTAGTTATATTAAATTCTTGATGACCCCATTTGAGTTTTCTTGACAAAGATACTGGAATAGTTTTGTCATTTCCTTCTCCAATTCATTTTACAAGTAAGGAAAGCTGAGATAAGTATGTATGTGTGTGCATGTGTGTGTGCATTTATATATATATATATACACATATATGGTATGTGTGTATGTGTGTATGTAAAATGTTTATCTGTGAACATAGTATATCTATCCTTACCTTTACTCAAAATAGAAGGCCACCTTCCTGAGGGCAGAGATTTTATCCTTTTCTATTTGCACTCCTACCATCTAGCATAGTTCCTGACACATAGTGGGCACTTTATGATAATTATTGATTAATCAAATTCTATACGATATTTTCTTTTTATTCTTAGATTTTTCTTTAGTTGATTCATATAAGGGATGATTTGTATCAATCTCACCATTATAAATTCATAGTTATGTGTTAAGGAGCAATCCTCTTCTGTTTGAAAGTTTTTTCTCCATGATATTTCACAAGATCAACACCTGCTACAACCATCCAGAAGTGATAGTGCTGCTTGCATTCCTCAGTATGTGGACCATGGGGGGGGGGGGGGGGGGGGGACAGAGAAAGAAGGCAGAGAATAACAGCAAAAAACAAAAAACAGGGAATTATTAAGGGACAGGTCAATTCTCTGAGAGCCTCCACAACTGTGGATCATAACATGTGAAGGAGTTGCAAGGCAGCCTTTGCTGAAACAGGTGTTGTGAATGAAATAAATTGGAGGGAAAGGGAAGAGGAGAGAGGTCAGACAAGGCAATGGCCTTTCAGTCATAGAAGTCAGAGAACAGCAACTGCCTCTCAGTCTCCTTGTTTCATCCTCTCACAAGAGGAGGTCCATTCTGGATTGGATCTTCAGCACCCACTGTCAGGTGGCTCCCATATATTTCAACAGCTCTCCTGTGTATTCCAACACTTATGTCTGCAAATATAGAATTTCTAAAATTTACTTTTTTTTTCCTTTTGTGGAAATTTTCCCATTTTCCTCTTCTGATAACACTCTAATTGAGATGTCCGAAAAATTAATCTAATCATCATATCACCACAGATCCTTTTAAGCATAGGATATATTTCACCAGTGCCTAGAAATTAGGACAAATTTATTCAAAGTAACCAGAAGTTTGTTTTTAGAAATTCCATTCCTTTTGAGTTATCCTTGCAATTGGGCTACTGAATCATGTCCATCATTTATGTGAACTATTGAAATTTTGCTTCTATAAAGTCTAAGGCTGAAGTATTAACACTTTTTTATTCTCATGGGACTCTTTGTCGAGTGAAGCCTGTGAATCCTTGCTCAGAATAATGTTTTGAAATGCATAAAATTAAATGCATATGATTACAAAGAAGACCAATTGTTAAAAAAGTTATTAAATTTTTAAAAATTAAGCAATTTCACTCACCCCAAATTAATAAGTCCTGAACTAGTATATATAGCTTTCTTATCAGTTGTAAATTCTAAGATGACTGATGTTTTATCTCTACTCTAAATGAGAATATTTATTCTACTTATCTAAAATAATTAAGTTCCTTCTTCATTAGTAATATAGTCCACAAAGTCACTTCCTTCCAACAGTGCAGGGAACAATCAATCTATTTCTTGTTCCCTATGGTCCTTGCCTATTTTTTCTTATGAACCTTCCATCTACTCATAACATTGCAGGACCTAACCAAAGAAGAACTAGAGATCATTACTGATCACAAAATAGAAAATTTCGACTATACCAAACTGAAAAGTTTTTGTACAAACAAAACTAATGCAGACAAGATTAGAAGGGAAGCAATAAACTGGGAAAATATTTTTACAGTTAAAGGTTCTGATAAAGGCCTCATTTCCAAAATATATAGAGAATTAACTCTAGTTTATAAAAAATCAAGCCATTCTCCAATTGAAAAATGGTCAAAGGATATGAACAGACAATTCTCGGATGAAGAAATTGAAACTATTTCTAGTCATATGAAAAGATGCTCCAAGTCAGTACTAATCAGAGAAATGCAAATTAAGACAACTCTAAGATACCACTACACACCTGTCAGATTGGCTAAGATGACAGGAAAAAATAATGATGATTGTTGGAGGGGATGCGGGAAAACTGGGACATTGATGCATTGTTGGTGAAGTTGTGAACGAATCCAACCATTCTGGAGAGTAGTTTGGAACTATGCTCAAAAAGTTATCAAACTGTGCATACCCTTTGATCCAGCAGTGTTACTACTGGGCTTATATCCCAAAGAGATCATAAAGAAGGGAAAGGGACCTGTATATGCACGAATGTTTGTGGCAGCCCTCTTTGTAGTGGCTAGAAACTGGAAACTGAGTGGATGCCCATCAGTTGGAGCATGGATGAATAAATTGGGGTATATGAATATTATGGAATATTATTGTTCTGTAAGAAATGACCAAAAGGATGATTTCAGAAAGACCTGCAGAGACTTACATGAACTGATGATGAGTGAAATGAGCAGGACCAGGAGATCAATATATACTTCAACAACAATACTGTATGATGACCAGTTCTGATGGACCTGGCCATCCTCAGCAATGAGATCAACCAAATCATTTCCAATGGAACTGTAATGAACTGAACCAGCTACGCTCAGAGAAAGAACTCTGGGAGATGACTAAAAACCATTACATTGAATTCCCAATCCCTATATTTATGCCCACCTGCATTTTTGATTTCCTTCACAAGCTAATTGTACAATATTTTAGAGTCTGATTCTTTTTGTACAGCAAAATAACAGTTTGGTCATGTATACTTATTGTGTATCTAATTTATATTTTAATATATTTAACATCTACTGATCATCCTGCCATCTGGGGGAGGGAGTGGGGGGTAAGAGGTGAAAAATTGGAACAAGAGGTTTGGCAATTGTTAATGCTGTAAAGTTACCCATACATATAACCTGTAAATAAAAGGCTATTAAATAAATAAATAAATAAGTCAAAAAAAAAAAAAAAAAAAAAAAAAAAAAAAAAAAAAAAACATTGCAGGACCTAATTAAGGTCTTTTACTAATCTTAAATTTTAGTATTGGACACCAAGACTTCTGTAATCTATCATCTCTTCCTCTGTCTACATTAGTGGTTTACCTCATTATCCAATCATATATATTTACTGGACCTCTTTCATGAAACTTATTTTTTAAAATCATCATTAACAAAATGTTTTAGCTTATTTATCATTACTACTGACAGATATATATTTTGAGAGACAGAAACAGAAAAACACAAGGAGAATGAGAGAACTTCATCTCAATATATCACTATTTTTACTTATATTTAGATCTTCCCATTGTTCTTTGGGGAAAAGACTATTTTGCAAATTTAGTTGGATAGAGATTATCTCAAACATTTCTCACCTAT
This sequence comes from Sarcophilus harrisii, assembly GCF_902635505.1. Classification (NCBI taxonomy): domain Eukaryota; kingdom Metazoa; phylum Chordata; class Mammalia; order Dasyuromorphia; family Dasyuridae; genus Sarcophilus; species Sarcophilus harrisii. The sequence continues at coordinate 134,865,624 of NC_045430.1, read as the reverse complement.
ATATAACCAAATTCAGCTAAGGACTCCACAAATCCTTGCTTTAACCACCAGAAAAGATTAGATACTCATTGACAGTTTTGCTACTCTTCTATCCCCAGAATGGCTAATATCCTAAGATCAAAATTTTGTTTGTTTGTTTGTTTGTTTTTTTAAATATCCTTATCCTGGAAAAAATTATCTACTCCACAAGTTATGAAAATTGGGAAAAAGTTGACACAGTTGTTGATTAAGAGGTTAAGTATCTCAAAAAACCTTGAGCCCACTGAAACTAATTGTGTTCCAGTAATCTGTCAAGCCTAGCTTTGAATAGCAGGAATTACATTTGCTGATGAGCCTACTAATACTCCATTCCCCCAACCTTTAAACCTCATATTCAGTGATAGAAAATAAAATCAACATCTTAATTATAATTGTAAAAGGCCTAGTGTACTTCCTTAAAACTCTTGAGTTATCGTGTGATATCACATTTTAAACCACATAAATGGAAACTCCCTCTCCTGAACACAATTTACTGATCTATTTTTGTATATTCTAATCAATCTTATACTAAATTATACTTTTTCACATATTGCAATCCCATTCTTTCCTATTCCTATTCCTATTCTCCTATTCTCTAATCCTATTCCTATTCCTTTTCTCATGTTTTATTGTTTTAAATTTGTTTTTCATTCATCTTGAATTTAAATAAAAAAGCCTCACCCACTCCAAAGATTAATGTTAAATGGCTACCTTCCCAGAAAAAATTTATAGAAGAACTCAAAAAAGGACTTAAAAAGTCAAATGAGAGACACTGAGAAAAAACTAAAAGAAACAAGAAAACAAATAAATAAGTAAAAACCATCCAAGAAAAACAAGATTATGAAAAGGAAGGCAACCAACTAGAAAAGGAGATGAATCTTAAAGCAGAAAGTCATTCTTTTTAAATTAAAATTGGCCAAAGAGAAGTTAGTCACACTATAAGAGACCAGGAAATAACAAAGCAAAATATAAAGAATGAATACATAGGAGATAATACAAAATAACAACAACAAAAAAAAAAAAAAAGATATGGAAAACAGATGAAGAAAAGAAAGCAAGAATAATTGAACTACCTGAAAGCTGTGGCCAAAAAAGAACTTTTGTATATTATACAGAAAATAATCAAAGAAAACTATCCTGAAATTATAGAACATGAAGGTGTGTGTGTGTAATTGAAGAACTTCCAGCAGCTGTGGGCAGTAAAGATAAGTGAAGAACTTCCAAGGACATTTAAATTCCCTTCTATATTTTAGTTTCTCAAGGTCTTTGTGAACTGCATAAGTATGTTGAATAGTAGCCAATATGTACTTAAATTTTAGATATATATATCCTACCTAGAATGACGGCATTTATTGCTGTTCAAATCATTAATGTTTAGACAACTAGAACCTGATGTATGGTTCCTCCCAGAACTAGGAATCTGCTGTTTTTGGCACGAATAACATCCAATTAAGGGGTGGGGTGGGGGGCACCTATCTCTTAATGTCCCTTAACACATGATATAATCCTTTGTATCTAAAAACCTATAAAGACTGTATACCTTATCCCCTTCTTTAGCCCTTCTACCGTGAGCTTTCTCTCTTTCCCTCCTCACAGTGGAATTGCTCATTCTCATGAGAATTTATTAAATAAACAACTTTTCTGCTTTTTACTTTGAGAGGTCTCTGAGCAGTCATTTTTGAATAGGATTTTCTATCCCTCACAAAGGGAAAGTAGAAAAATAAATCCACAGATCACCACATCAAAAATATCCTTTGTGGAAACCATAAAGACATAATATTATTGCTAACTTTCAAAACACCCAGATCAAAGAGAAAAGTTTACAAGAAATGAAGAAACAATTCAAATATACTAGAGCTACAATTAAAATTGAACAGTATTTATCAGCAGCTACAGTTAAAGCCCACAGGTCTTGGAGTATTATATACAAACAATCTAAACAACTAGGTTTGTGGGCAAAAATATCATATCCAGCAAAACTAAGCACAACATTGGTGGAAAAAAAAAAAGGACATTCAATGAACTTGCAGATTTTTTGGATTTTGTCTTTACTAATCTGAATTCAATAGAAAACATATTAAACATAATAGCCAACATCAGAAACTTATTTCAAGGGAATCAGTAAGAACAAACTGTTTATACTTTATGTTTTCAAATGTAAACTATATGTTTAACATTGAAATTAGCAATTGGATAGTTTAAAAGAAAGATTGGGGCAGAACTGAGTATGATCTGATTCTAAAAAAATAAAATGGTCTAGGAAAACATAGACTACCAGTTATGCTATATGAATGAGGTACAGAGGAATAAATGATACAAAAGCATTAGATGAGGGAGGAAGATAGTTCTGAAAACTACTCTTCTCAGGCATGGGTTAAGAAAGGGAGCAATACACATGCATGTATGTATAGAATTAAGGAAAAATGATTAGAGTATTGTGAGTAGGAAAAAATGTGTAGATTAATGGGAAATGGAAAAAGAGTAAGGGAAAGTGTGATAGGATAAGGTGGGATATATATATTGAATCCTCCCTGATGTTGTGCTGGGTACATGACAAATTTTTTCTTTTTTTTCCCCTTTTTTCTCTTTTTTTTCTTTTCTATTTTTTAATTATTATTTTGTATTTATTTTTAAATAAATAAATATTTTAATTGCCCTTCACACTAAACCTCTGCTTTCCCCTCAGAAATTAGTTTGCACATATCTTGCATTTGTTAATATCCATATATATATTATTTCCCAACTGTAAAATATAAACGCCTTAAGAGCAGTAATCACTTCCGGTCATTTCCAAACCATATTATTATCTTTTAAGCCATCCTTCTTGTGCACTTTCTACTTGAAGTAGGTCTCTAAACTCTGAGATCCTGGGCTTTTACAGATGGTTTTTTATATCATCTAGATATAGATGATATAGAACCAAGCTACCACTCATTTCCCAGCCATTCCAGTATTTTTGCCAAGAAAATCTCAAAAGGAGCTACAAAAAATTAGACAGAAGTTAAACAACTGAACAAGAATAACAAAATAATAAACTTATTAAAAGTGCATGGAATTTTTTTTTAATTAACTATTATCCTATTGAAATATTCTAGAAGCTTAATGGGGGGGGTAATTGTAAATCAGAAAGGTATTAAGTTCATGATACTCAAAAAGTTTCTATGAAATAAAGTTTTCTTCTTTAAAAATGTCTTTTATTTGTTAAGACTTTATGCATAGTAAATTCCAGAATATATTCCTTTGCATATTGAAAATAGAGCATAGGAAGGTTTATTGTTTTGTTATTGTATCTATGTATGTATTTTTTTCTAAGACCAAAAGAATTGATAATCCTGGGTCAGAAGATGATTTCAATGAAGACAAGGATTATCTCCATTCCTAATCTGTAAACACATTTTAAGGATAGCAGACAAGGATCACAAGAGTTGGTAAAAGTACTATTTATTAGTGAGTAGAGGACAGGGGAGAAGAAGCAGATAAAATTGAAAAGCTGACATAGTAGCATGGATGATTCATTCAATAACTATTTTTGAGTATCTCCATGATTCAGAACAAAACTATGGTCATGATTTTTAAAATGATAAATTTTCTATTAACAATAGACAATTTGCATTATCAAAAAATTAAAAGGAGCAATAATTCATGCCTACTGAGAGGGAGAGAAAATTTTAGGACTTATTTGGAAAGAATCTTACTTTGACTCTTGTGATTTTTAGTATTACATATTCACAGAATTTGAGAGTTGAAAAGCAACCAAGGTCACCATCTAATATAGTACATATACAAAAATAATCTCCAATAACATAATTCTTTTGATTTTTTTTTTTACTATTCCCATCACTTTTTATCTACAAAAGTGTTATTCTCATTTATACAGCTACTCCACCCAATAGTCACAGAGAAACTTATAAGTCTATAAGGAGAAACTCCTTATCCTAGAGATGAGGAGAAATTATCCAATGCAGATTTGTCTAAAAAACATATTGGGGGGAGGGGAGCAGCTAGGTGGCACAAGAGATAGAGCACCAGCCCTGAATTCATTTGGACCTGAATTCAAATCTAATCTCAGACACTTAACACTTCCTAGCTGTGTGATCCCTGGGCAAGTCACTTAACCCCAATTGCCTCAGGGAAAAAAAAAAAAAAACATAGATAACAATGTGGAACTGAAATCTTAATCTAATTAACTATTGTAATTTAAATTCAGTTCAAAATAATTCAATGACAACAATAACCATAACAATAAAAAAGGTTTTTTTGAAGCACCAAACTGTTCTGGGTGCTAAGAATAAAAAATAAAACCAACCAATCTCTCCCCAAGGAGCTCAGATTCTACTGGTGGATGTTAAAGAAGTGCACAGAAAAGTTTATATAATTTAATATAGTTCTAACGTAATGTATTTTGCAACTTTTCAAATATTGTTAAGAACCAATAGATGTCATGGGGTTCTTTTGGGGGAGGGAAGAAAAAGTATCTCAAACTTTGAAAAAAAAATCTATTGTTAACAAGGATGGATTAATTAGGAAATTCCATGAATGAAAGGACTATTCAACTGGTAGCCAACCTGTTCTGTAAATTGCTATCTGGCTGTAGATGATCTAGGGAAAAGGTAAATTGGTCTTCTAAGTGCGAGGGACTGAGGCATGCCAAAACTTGGGTCAATCTGTTGGCAGTTCATCTCATTCTAACTAAGGATTTTGCTCCTTATGCAGTCCTACGGTGAATGGACACAGCTCACCAGTGTTCAGACTAAATTCAATCCATCTCTTACACTGAGAATTAATGTGTTTAGCTTTGGCTTAGGCTAAGAACTGAATCATAAATTCTCAATTAAAGCTTGGCTGAGACCAAGGGAAGCAAGAGAGGAGATTTTCTCATGTAAATGAGATTGCACTCATTGAATTCAACAGAACTCAAGCAATAATTGAGCAGCAACTAGTTCATACTGCGCCTTTCATCCTCATCTTGCCCTTGGTTAAAGTACTATTAGGTTTCATTCTCTTGTGTATTTTTCCCTCATCTTTATTTGTCCATTTTCATTTATAATATATCATTTTCTTATCCAAAGATGGGAGATTCAAGCTTCCCCTACCTAATTTAGGTACTTGGGAAATAGATATTAACCCAGTGATTACTATTTTGGCTGTTTGAGGGAGATTGTTTGTTATAAAGGTGATCTAACATTAAATCACCTTTAATTTAATTAATTAAGTATTAATTAATTAAATATATATATATTTAAATATATATTTAAATTTAATTAAAATCAAAATTAAATTAAATATTAAACCTCACTTCCTTTATCCAGCATTCTAGAATATTATGTGTTCTTAACTATTGTTGGCTTGACAGATACAGCATTGAAAGGCAAGAAATAGGATCATAGATTGTCTATAAGGCACTTGTGAGATATCCAAATACATACAGCTCATTTTTCATTTAAGAAAATTAAAGTTAAGAGAAGAGGAAACCCATCAAAAGTCACAAAGGAAATACATGTTGGAGGAAGAGTGATTTGAATTTAGAACTTCTGACTATAGAGGCAGTACTATCCAATCCAAATGTGTTATGGAAGTACACAATTTTCTATAAAATGTAAGATGATACAGGAACAATTCATCTTTTACTGGACTCTCTTCCATATACTCTATGATTCACCAACACTGACATTCTTATTGTTCTTCATACACCACACTCTATCTCTTAACTCTGTGTTTTTTTCATACCTTCCTCTTACATATGATTTATTCTCTTCTCTCACTTACACCTCCTGGATTCCCTGACTTACTTCAAGACTCTGCTCAAATCCTACTTCCTACAGGAATTCTTTCCCAGATTCCCACGTTGCTAGTGCATTGTAATCTGTAATGCCAAATAATCACTCTAAGATCTATCTACATTGTGTACATTTTATGTGTATAGTTGTTTGCATAGTTTCTAAAATGAGTTTCTTGAAGCTAATAACTTCTGTTTTGTTTTAACTTTTCTTTATATGCCTAGTATTCAGCACAGTGTCTGGCATGCAAATAAATGCCTGTTGACTGTCTGCCAATCTTTCAATTTGATTTTGTGGAGAAAGGAAAATAAAAGTCTCAGGAGTCAAATAAAATGTAAGGGGAAAGGAGAAGGTATAGCATTCATTCTTTCATAATTTAAACAGAAGATATTAGTGTGTAGCCAAGTGTTGCATTAAGTAAAATTAATTCTTGCAAAGATATTTTTTGGTTTATTTAGAAAGAGATCATGGGTTTATTATGTCACATATTTTAAGCTGGAAAGGGACATTGTGCAAAGTAAATAATAGATAAAATGCCCTCATTTGACAGATGAGATTGAGAAAGATTAAATGATTTACCCAGAAACACATAGGTAATAAGAGGCAATAACAGGAATATGGTTTCAAAATCTTTCTCTCTTTTCTCACCATACTTCATCTCTGATTTATTAAATATATCCTGTGGAAACTGCTCTAGTCCACAATGTGTCCTATAAGTATACCTTCCTCTTCTGTAAGACATATTAAAACTAAAATAACTTACTCATACTCACACAGCAAAAATGAAAAAGATCCTAGTCCCATTTGTTCTAGACACTGAAGAGTTCAGAGACACATTAATATATTTAGATTTTTAACCAGAGATTATATCAAGTACTTTAAATCATGAATAGATTTGATGATATCTACTATAAAAGAAATTCTCCAGACTCAGAAGCAATCCATACATTACTTTCTGTAGAGGGCTCTTCTGTAGATGGCTCTATATACATATATTTAGATGAGATGTTGATGTGATAGCTCTCCTCACCATTGGTGCTTGCTGAATGTTTGGTGGTGAGATAATCATAATAAGGATTGGAGGGCTGAGGGAAAGAGGTCAGAGTCACTTGGAAAGAGGAGGGGGGCTGGAGACTCCAGACTCCAGAATCAAGTTTACTTCTTTGGCAAGCCTTGTGGCAGCTTTCCTACCTCCTTCACTTCTCCTTCTAAAGACCAAGAACTTTGATTGATCCTTTCTCTGATTGATCCTGAGACCCTCTAGGAAGCTAGCCCAGACATTATAACTTTCTATAGCAAAGAGAAATGTATCTAATAGATCAGGTGAAACGAGTAAATATCAAAAATAAAGGTACTGACTTGAAATCTGACTATTGTGAAGATCTGAAATTAAAATGGAGCAAGGAGTAAATAGAGTACAACTAATCGCTGACAAATATTCTGGAAATATTTAGAAAGGCAGAGGAATTTGATCAATTTAGTAATATATATGTATCAAACCATGATTTCTGAGAAATCATATGACTTGGTATGTAGACTGTTTTCAGATACAAAAGATCTTTGTAGACAATCAAGTCAAATCAGGTAAATATTCTATAAGGTCTGGGAATTGTTAAAATATCTAGCAATTTTCATCCTATCAATAAGCTCATAATTATCATCATTATTAAAAGCAACATAATTCATAGTTAAGATTCCAAATCAAGGATTTTTAAGAGTCAGTGAACTTTATAAAAGGAAAAAAAAAGATGTGAAAAGCATATTTCCATATTTGCTCATAATTTACTTTGTTATATTATATGTATATATACATAATATTTATATATGTGTATATGTATGTTTTTATGTAATGGGTTTTTATCCTAATCATATGTCAATATAATTTGTAGCATTCATTTTTACAAATTATAATTCCAAATTTTCTTTCCTCTCTTCCAAAAATGGTAGGCAATTTGCTATAAGTTATACATGTGTTATCATGTAAAACATATTTCCATATTAGGCAATATCATGAAAGAAAAAAACCGCTCAAAAAAGGAAAAAACACAAGAAATAAATATGTTTTAAAATCCATTGATCTGTATTCAGAAATCCATCAGTTCTTCATCTGGAGGTGAATGGCATTTTTCTTCTTGAGTCTTTTACACTTTTCTTAGATCATTGTATTGCTGAGAAGAGATGAGTTTTTAATAACTGATCATCACATAATCTTGCTGAAGCTATGAACAGTGTTTTCCTGGTTCTGCTCATTCCACTTTGCATCAATTTCTATAAACCATACCAGTTTTTCTAAAATCATTTTGTTCATCATCTCTTATGACATGATGGTATTCTACTATATTTATATACCACAGCTTGTTTGGCCAATCCCCAACTGATGTACATTCCCACAATTTCCAAATTTTTGCCACCATGAAAATGTTTATTATAAATAATTTTTCACATATAGGTCCTTTCCTTTTTTATATCTCTTTGACAGATGTAATAGTGGTATTGCTGGATCAAAGAGTATGGAAAGCTTAATTGCCCTTTAGACATAGTTCCAAATTGCTCTCTACAATGGTTGGATTAATTTACAATTCCAAAAACAGTGTATTCATGTTCCAATTTTCCCATATTCTATCACATTTATTGTTTTCCTTTTGTATCATATTAGCCAATCTGATACATGTAAGATGGTACCTCAGAGTAGTTTTACTTTGCATTTCTCTGATCAAAAAGGAACTGGAGCACTTCTTCATATGCTTATAAATGGCTCTGATTTTTTCATCTGAAAATTGCCTGTTATATCCTTTGACAATTATCAATTGAGGAATGCCTATAGTCTAATCAAATTGATTAGATTCTGTATATTTGAGAAATGAGGTTTTGATCACAGATACTTGCTATAAAGACTGATTCCCAGCTCTCTGCTTTCCTTCTTATCTTGGTTGCATTGATTTTGATTGTACAAAAGCTTTTATTTTATTATAATCAAAATTTTCTATTTTACATTTTGTTGAGCTTTCAATCTGTTGTCATAAAGTCTTTCCTTCCCCATATATTTCTTGCTCTTCTAATGTGTTTATGGTGTCACACTTGTATCTAAATCATGCACCTATTATGATCTTTTCTTGGTGTGGGGCATCAGCTATTGATCTTAACCTGATTTGTATGCTTTGTTTTCCAATTTTTGTAGCAATAGTTCTCAAATAATGAATACTTATTGTAAAGCCTGTGGTTTTGAAATTTGGCTATGATGTTCCTAGAGGTTTTCTTCATAGGATCTGTTCCAGGTGATGCTTAGTGGATTTTTTTTCTATTTTCCCTCTTCTTCTAATCTTTCAGGACAATTTTCTTTAAATATTTTTTCTCATATCAAGATAAATTTGTTTTTTTATTGCAGTTTTCAAGTATTTTTATCTTTTCTTGATCTGTTCTCCAAATCTTTTTTTTTTTTTTTTTTTTTGGAGATGTCTCACATTCTCTTCTATTTTTTTTCATTCTTTATATTTTGTTTTATCATTCTCTAGTCACTTATGATTTTGTAGTCTTCTCTTTCCCCATTTCTAGTTTTCAATGAGTCATTTTCTTCCTTGAAATTATGAATCTTCTTTTCTAGTGGGTTGATTTCCTCTTGATAATCTTGCTTTTCTTGGATAGTTTTTTTAACCTTTTTTCTCAATCTCTCATATTATTTTTTGAGCTCTATTATAAATTCTTTTTTGGGGGGGAGGGAGGCAGATGACTATTGATGTTATTCTTTAAGATAGAAAGATTTTTTTTTTTTTTTACTTCTGTATACTCTAAAGATAAGCCCCAGTCTTCTCTTTTCCTTTAGTAACTATATGGTTAGGTTCTTTCTCCTTTTCATGATCCTTTTTGTTTTACTTATAGTTGTTTTTTTAGTATAACCACCTCTGGTCCCTGAATACATGTGATAGTGTCTCTGGCCTCCAGTTCTCCTTCTGGAGAACCTGGAACACAAATCAAGAAGTCTGCCCTCCTATAAGTAAACATAGTCAGCAGCATCCCTGTCTCACTACTTTTGCAATCTGTACTGTAAGTCTGCTCTGGTTCCTTTTTGCCCAGGGTTGTGTCTCTGCAGCACAGCTGAGCCTGGTCTCCCTTAAGAGCAGAGGTTCCCTCAATTTTTCCTCTGTCAAACACACAACATCCCACAGGTGATGTGAAAGTGAAAATTCCTGTGAGTAGGGCCAAGGCTATCTCCCAATCCAGCTATTCCTAGGACTCACAGCTTGCTATTTCATAGAAGCTAGCCTGGGGTGTACATGTTTCATGTGGACCACATGAACCACATGTTACATGTGGACCAAACTTGTATCTAGATACTTTTCTTCAGAACTTCTTCAATTGTCCCAGAAAGACCCTTTTCTGTCCTAACTCTTGTTTTTAATCACTCCACATTTGCCATAAGGTACTATTTTGTCTTATTTCTGGGGGAGTTCTGTGGAGCTTAGCATTTTCTGACCTATTCTACCACCTTCCTAGAATTCTCTCCATTTCTTTTTCTTAGGTAGAGTTATTTAGGATTCTTCTTCCTTATCTGTTCATTTAGGCAATTGATATATTTTTGTAATTATTCATTGATTTCACTCAGATTGTCAGATTTATTTGCATATACTTGACTACAATATTCCCTAATGATTGCTTTAATTTAAACTTCATTGCCAATGATTTCACACCTTTCCATTTTGATACTGGCTATTTTCTTTCCTTCTTTCCTTTTTTAAATAAAATTATTCAATGATATCAAAATCTATTTTTTTCATAAAATCAGTTCCTCCTAGATTTCTTTATTAGATTAATAAGTTTTTTTCTTTAAAGGTTATTAATCTCAACTTTAATTTTCAGAATTTTTAATTTGGTGCTCAATTAGGGATTTTTGATTTGCTCTTCTTAATGGTTTTTTTTTTTTTTAGTTGCATGCCCATATCACTGATCTGTTCTTTTTACATTTTGTTGATGTAAAAATTTAGAGAAATAAAATTTCTCCTCAGTACTGCTTTGATTGCATTACATAAATTTTGGTGTGTTGTCTCATTTTTGTCACTCATTTTTTTTTGTTTTAATTTAATATTTTTATTTTTCTGCAAAATAAAACAATTTATTCCATCTGTTTTTAAAACTTTGTGTTCTAGATTTTCTCTATTCCTGTCTTTCCACTACCACTACATTAAGAAGACAAAAGTTAAGTAATACAAAACATTTCCAGAAAAATCATGTTGCAAAAGAAAGCACCAATTTCCCCAACCCCTAAAAATTCTCTCTTTTTTTTTTTTTTTTTTTTTTTTTTATTTAATAGCCTTTAATTTACAGGATATATACATGGGTAACTTTACAGCATTAACAATTGCCAAACCTCTTGTTCCAATTTTTCACCTCTTACCCCCCCCCACCCCCTCCCCTAAATGGCAGGATGACCAGTAGATGTTAAATATATTAAAATATAACTTAGATACACAATAAGTATACATGACCAAAACATTATTTTGCTGTACAAAAAGAATCAGACTCTGAATTATTGTACAATTAGCTTGTGAAGGAAATCAAAGATGCAGGTGTGCATAAATATAGGGACTGGGAATTCAATGTAATGGTTTTTAGTCATCTCCCAGAGTTCTTTTTCTGGGTATAGTTAGTTCAGTTCATTACTGCTCCATTAGAAATGATTTGGTTGATCTTGTTGCTGAGGATGGCCTGATCCATCAGGACTAGTCATCATCTAGTATTGTTGTTGAAGTATATAATGATCTCCTGGTCCTGCTCATTTCACTCAGCATCAGTTCGTGTAAGTCTCTCCAGGCCTTTCTGAAATCATCCTGTTGGTCATTTCTTACAGAACAGTAATATTCCATAATTTTCATATACCACAATTTATTCAGCCATTCTCCAACTGATGGACATCCATTCAGTTTCCAGTTTCTAGCCACTACAAAAAGGGCTGCCACAAACATTCGTGCACATACAGGTCCCTTTCCCTTCTTTATAATCTCTTTGGGATATAATCCCAGTAGTAACACTGCTGGATCAAAGGGTATGCACAGTTTGATAACTTTTTGAGCATAGTTCCAAACTACTCTCCAAAATGGTTGGATTCGTTCACAACTCCACCAACAATGAATCAATGTCCCAGTTTTCCCACATCCCCTCCAACAATCATCATTATTTTTTCCTGTCATCTTAGCCAATCTGACAGGTGTGTAGTGGTATCTTAGAGTTGTCTTAATTTGCATTTCTCTGATTAATAATGACTTGGAGCATCTTTTCATATGACTAGAAATAGTTTCAATTTCTTCATCTGAGAATTGTCTGTTCATATCCTTTGACCATTTTTCAATTGGAGAATGGCTTGATTTTTTATAAATTAGAGTTAATTCTCTATATATTTTGGAAATGAGGCCTTTATCAGAACCTTTGACTGTAAAAATATTTTCCCAGTTTATTGCTTCCCTTCTAATCTTGTCTGCATTAGTTTTGTTTGTACAAAAACTTTTCAGTTTGGTATAATCGAAATTTTCTATTTTGTGATCAGTAATGATCTCTAATTCTGCTTTGGTCATAAAAACCTTCCCCTTCCACAGGTCTGAGAGGTAAACTATCCTATGTTCCTCTAATTTATTAATAATTTCATTCTTTATGCCTAGGTCATGAACCCATTTTGACCTTATCTTGGTATACGGCGTTAAGTATGGATCAATGCCTAGTTTCTGCCATATTAGTTTCCAATTTTCCCAGCAATTTTTATCAAACAGTAAGTTCTTATCCCAAAAGCTGGGATCTTTGGGTTTGTCAAAGACTAGGTTGCTATATTTGTTGACTGTTTTATCCCTTGAACCTAATCTATTCCACTGATCAACTAATCTATTCCTTAGCCAATACCAAATAGTTTTGGTAACTGCTGCTCTATAGTATAGTTTTAGATCTGGTACAGCTAAGCCACCATCATTTGATTTTTTTTTCATTAATTTTCATTAATTTCATTAATTTTCATTAATTCCCTTGAAATTCTTGACCTTTTGTTTTTCCAAAAAAAGTTTAAAAAATATACTTCAATCTGTATTCATTTTGTCATTCTCTTTAATGAAATTCATTTTTTCCATAATTTGTTTTTTGACTCCCTAATTCTTTAGATTTTAGATTATATAGTTTCCAATTAATTCTTTTTAAAATTAATTTATTCTTCCCAGCTATTTAAAACAAAGTTTTGTATTTCTTTTTAAAACTTTAGAGTTCCAGATTCTCACTCTTATCCCCACTCCAAGCCTCTATTAAGAAACCACATGTAAATTTATACAAAATATTTCCATAAAAGTCACATTGTGAAAGAAAACATAGATCTCCCACCTTAAAAAAAAAGCCCTCGAGAAGAATAAAGAGAGAGAGAGAGAGCAGCTTCAATATGTATTCAGATACAATTAATTTCTTCTCTGGGTATGGATAGGATTTTTCATGTTAAGTCCTTCAGAGTAGTCATGAATCATTGTATTGCTGAGAAAAGCAAAGTCATTGGCAGCTGGTCATCTCAGAACATTGTTATTTCTTTTTATAGAGTACATTTCACTTTGCATGAGTTCCTATAGGATTTTCAAGGTTTTTTTTTTTTTGTTGTTTTTTGTTTTTTTTATTCTGAGAACATCTTACTTATTATTTCCCATAATTTCCATGAAAATCACATACCACAAATTATACAGACATTTCCCAATTGATGGCAGTCCCCTCAATTTCCAATTTTTTTTTTTTTTTTTTTTTTTTTGTGCTGAGGAAAGAATTGTTACAAATATATATTGCTGAGACCATTGGGGTTAAGTGAATTGCCCAGGGTTACACAGCTAGGAAGTGTTAAAGTGTCACTCCTCATTTGAACTTAGGTCCTCCTGACTTCAGGGCTGGTGCTCTATCCACTATGCCACCTAGCTGCCCCCAAATATATATTTTTAAACAAAGAGGTCCTTTTTCTTTTTCTTTTAACTTTTTTTATATTTATGCTATGCAATTGTGAATGGACTCTGATGTGATGATATCAAAGAAAAAGATATTAAGGGGTGGGAAAAGGATTATACTGGGAGAATGAGAAAGCAGAGGTATAATTGGACAAATTAAATCCCATGAAACTCCAAAGACCTATTACAAATGAGGGAGAGAAGGGAGGAAGGTGAGAGTTGTCTGAAGCTTGATCTCGTCATTTGTGACTCTAAGAGGGAATAACTTAATCATTCACTTGTGCATAGAAATTTATTTATCTATATAAAGAAGTAGCAAGAGAAAGATGAAAGAAAAGGGAGGGGCAGGACAGAAAGGAGGGCAGAAATAGCAGGATAAAAGGGTAATAAAAGGGGGGAAGTGGATTATAGGAGATAAGGTAGTGAGTATGATGGATCAAAAAAATAAACAAAACACTACAAAGGACAAAGTAGAAAGAGAGAACAAAAATATATGCAGGGGAGATAACAGGACTGAGGAAATACAGAATTGGTAATCATAACTGTGAATATGAATGGGATGAACTCTCCCATAAAATATAAGGGAATAGCAGAGTGGATTTTTAAAAAAACAGACTCCTACAATGTTGTTTACAAGAAACACATGTATCACAGGGAGACACATACAGAGTAAAGGTAAAAGGCTATAAGAATTTATGATGCTTCAGCTGAAGTTAAAAAAAAAAAAGCAGGGATAGCAATTCTGATCTCAGATAAAGCAAAGGTAAAAATAGATCTTATTGAAATAAATAAGGAAAGAAAGTACATCTTGATAAAGGGTAGTGTAAACAATGAAGTAGTAACTATACTAAATGTGTTATGTACCAAGTGGTAGAGTATACAAATTCCTATAGAAGATATTAAGCTACAGGAAGAAGAAAACAGCAAAACTATATTAGTGAGGGATCTCAAAACATTCCCTCTTGGAATCAGACAAATCTAACCACAAAATAAAGAAGAAAGAAACTAGGGAGTTTAATAGAATGCTAGAAAATGCAGATATGTAGACCTTGGGAGAAAATTGTGTAGAGACAGAAAGGAAATTTTTTTTTTCCACTTGGCAGTACAAGGCACCTACACAAAAACTGACTGTATATAGAGCATAATAACCTCAAATCAAATGCAGAAAAGTATAAGTAGTAAATCCTTTCTTTTAAGACCACAATGCAATAAAAATTATGTTCAATAAAGGGCCAGGGAAAGATAGGCTAAAAAACAATTGGAAATTAAATGATCTAATTCTAAGCAATGAGTGGTTCAAGAAACAAATCATAGAAACCATCATAATTTATTTCACCCAAGAGAATGACAATAATGGGACAATATACCAAAACCTATGAGATGCTAACACATTGGTGTTAAAATGATGATCAATTGTGAACTGTATTCTGATCAATTCAATCATTCAAAATAACTTGGAAGGATTTGTGATGAAAAAATACTAGCCATTTCTAGAGAAAGAACTAAATGAAGTATAATTTTCTCACTTTCTTTTTTTTTTTTTTTTTGTGATATGGCCAATATAGAAATATATGTGTAATTTCTATTTTTCTAGTCTTCTAAGTGGGTAGAGAGGAGCAGGAGGGAATAAGAGAATTTGGAATTCAGATTTTAAAAAGAAAATAATGTTTAAAATAAATACTATTTTTAAAAGATGGCAAAGAAGTATAGCAAATATAAGTATAACCTAAATAAAATAACATATGTCGTCGTACCATGGAGAGTGTTCAAAGATCTTTATTCAAGTACTCATATGGATTTTGCGGTATATTTCTAGGGAAAACAAACAGATTTTTGAATTAGGTCAAGTGGTTTCAAGTACTTTCACTTTCTACTCAAGACACTGTTATGATCTATTTCATAGGGTTGATGAGAACTCCAAATGAGAATGCAAAATGGGTCATAAGCATAGATTAGTGAGAAACTCTGGGTGTTATACATTTCAGAAGTAAAATCTGAACTAATGTTTTCCTGACTCAAGTTTTTATGTTCGGCCAAACTCTGTCTACATAAGTCTTAGTCTCTTGTTCTTGTTGATATTTTCTTATTACTACTGTCATCAATATTGATGTTTTTCCCATCTTTAGTGACATTTTAAAATAAATAGAACTGGGGAAAGTTGCTATCCTTCTATTGTTCTATTCTATTTTGTAATCTGTGCATTCTTGCACAATTAAAATGTTAAGACCTCTATTTTTAAAAAATATTCTTTGTATATCAAATTAAAAAATCATTAATAATATTTAACTCACTATTAATTATAGAAATGGTTAATATTTATTCTTCAAAGAAAAATAAGAAAAGACTTATAAGAAAGTAAAATTCTGTTTGGTACAACTTGGTTTTGAAAGATATATGGGTGGATGGGTGGTGTGAATGTATATATTATCTTTGTGTCATCTATATATCTTTTTGCTTTCTTCTATGCATTTTAAAAATGTTTTAGCACACTCACATTTTTATAGATCTGTATCTTCTTATCTACCCAATTCCATCCAAATAGCAAGTCTTATCTTATAACAAATAGATTTAATCTAGCATAATCCATGAGCACTTTGGCCATGATAGCTCCTTTTGTGTAACTGATTTAAATATTAAAATGTATGCTCATCTTTTGTAGACTCACTCAAAGCATCTTTGGGAGAACTCCAGTAGTAGACAGATTACTATTTGTACTTAATCCTGTTCACGCAGTTTTTTATTGTTTTTTAATTACTTCTGGTAGGCCTTTTAAAAAAGTTTTGCTTCATAAAGGTAAGATATTGAATATTCGGGATGTCAAAATCTGCTAACAATATTCTCCTTAATTTTATGGATCAATAATATTATTCCTATTGTTATTGAGATAATCATAGCTTTTGATCCAATTATTTATGAGGCAAATTGCCAGACATTTCAAATCGTGGTTCTGTTTTTTAAAATCAATTTAGTTTATGAAAATTGTAGATAGAAGCCATTGTTTAGTTCTTCAATAATGCTGCCTTATCTTATTCAACTAAATCTCTGTACTTATTCAACCTACTAAGGATGCCTTGAAACACCTTCTTAGGAGAAATTCTACACCAAGATCTCTTGGATTATTAATAACTCAGCAGCCATTCCACATTGACCACAAAGTATCATTCTCACTGATTTACTAATAGAGTTCTGTCTCAAGATCTGCCTGAATATTTAAAAGACAAATAAGTATGTCCCCTAAGTGCAGCACTCTTCTTTAATTTTCACTACAGTAATAATTGTGTGCTAGAGATTATATAATCAATATGGGCTTCTATGACTATAATGAAAGTCACAGGTCCTGCCTTATGCAAAAACTGGACTATAGAAGGAACAATGTGGAATCACCATCTCACTAAATATTAAAATGCTTCCCAAATAGGAAGAATGCACAAATATATTAACAAAAAGTGAGCATTAGAAACCTCTTCTCTGGAAATATCTGGCATTGATCTTTCATCTATTCCCCTACACATTTGCCAGAGCCATAAAGTGAATGAAACTGAAATTGCTACATTGTAGTCATTTAATATTTCTATGCTATAAAGCAGTTTTTGGACAAAACAATGATTTCCCCCTACTTTAAGTTTCTCTTAATATCTACCTTACAGTCTTATTATGATCTTATTATTACCAAATGGAATATCATATCTAAAATGCTTTGCAAAATCTTAACATGCTATATAATTTCTAATTATTTTGTACCATTTCACTTTTTATAATTTTATGTCACAATTATTTCAATACTGGAAAATCATGTTCAAGAATTTGAGAGAGTTTACTATTTATTGAAACCTAACATAAAACTTATTGCATTCATAATATATAATGCAGCAGACAGACCCATTCTAAATCTTCATAATTAATGGGGAAATAAAAACAATGGACTTGGAGTAAAAATAATAGAATGCTAACAATAACTTGTTTCTTTAGAACAATTTCTAAGAACATTTTTCTAAAGAACAATTTCTTTAGCATTTTTGAGGATTTGAAAAGTTTTACATATATGTACTCATTCAATAGCCACAAGAGCTCTGTGAAGGGACAGTATTATCCCCATCATTAGAGAACAGTATAGTTAGACATAAAGAGGTTAGGTGACTTTACATGGGTTAAATTACTAGTAAATGATTCAACTTCCATATTTTATCCCCTTTGTCACAATATAGGTTTGTCTTTAGCTTTTCAATTTTATTGGAATTGTGACTCTGGGGAAGTCACATAACCTCCCTAAGCCTCTGATTCTTTATCTGGTAAATAAATTGATAATATATAAACTAACAAGACAGCTATTGTGTTGCAGAAAGCATATTAGCTTTGAAATCAGAAGATACAGGAATGTTACTTACCTGATACTATATAATCTTGGACAAGCCATTAAATCTAAGCTCTCATTTTCTTGTCTGTATAACAGTGAAAATAATACTCTTTCCTACCTTGTAGTATTACTATGAAGATGAGATGTGATAACTATTTAAGTTAGGAAATTATTATTTATTTTGAAAATACCTCCTTCTTTGCATATAGATCCTGAGATATGGAAACAACAAGGGAATCTTGAAGGTACAATTGAAGGTACATGTTTAATTAAGGTCGAATCCTGGTTCATTACTGGCTGATCAGTTTAGGCTAGATCCTCTGTTCCTTCTGATCGGTTACATGAAAATATATTTCAAATGATCATCCCACTAGGGGTCTCTGTTCTCCCAGGAACATGTAAATAAGACACTTCATCCTGGGATTAGACCCGAGAGGGAGGATTCTGGGGACAATAGGTAAATATACACATAGAGTAATAAGTGACAAAATTCCCAGTCTAATAGAAGCAGAGCATTCCCTGGAGTCCTAAGCCTTGTCCAAGTTTTCATCAATAAAATTGCAGTTCCCTTTCCACAATGAATTGCTTGAGTAATGACATTAAGGTAAGAGGAACAGATCCCCATAAAATCACTAAGACCAAGATATCCCTGCTGCTAGTTTCACCAGGATAGCCTGATTTCTTTCAATGGGACTAAACTAGATGATAAGGATTTTTCCATTACATTTATTGTATATTAAAATCCCTTGGTCCTAACATCCTTGGTAACCATTTCTGTTACTCATCCTTGAAAGATAATATTGTAGGAACATTTTTCTCTGAGGAAGGGTTGTGTGTTAGTTAGGGGGAGGTCTTTTAACAAATGCTGACAGTAGCCTTAAGTTTTTAATTAACATCTCAAGGTTGCCAAATTGTTTAGAAGGTTTAAATTCCACCAATATCAGTTATTGAAACAAATGCACATAATTTGTTGTCATGTTTTTTCATGTTTTTTAGAAACATCTTCATAATCATTCATTGTAAAATCTCAAATATTTTCTAAAATTTCTTTTCTCCTGATTTTAATCTTTCCCTTTATTTTTACACATTTTTTAAAGTTGACTCAAAGTGCCAGAAGAAAATTGATGCCCAGAATTCCTATGCCCTCCTTGGACGTTTTATTCCTCTTTTAATTAATCTGAAGTGTTACCAATCGTTATGCTAGTTAAACCCCCCCTTCCGCTAATTCAGCAGTTCTATTTAAAAGTGGTTTAATGAACTCCTTAAAAAAAAAAAAAAAAAAAGCTTTGCAACATCAATTCTGCTTTTGAAATTACTATCAACATTAAAGTAAGAATACTCAAACGACTCATTTTGCTTCCTTACACATCAAATAGTGAGCTTATGAAACTCTTTATTCTATACAATTATACTGGCCAGCACAGCAATAAAAGATAAAATTTTAAATCTTAGAAAAATTTAGATAAATTCATGTATGAGAATTTTGTAATTGAGGATCTTTAAGTTATACCCCTAACTTCTGAAGATGATGGTGTGAAGGATAGTTATCATGTTTTCTCTTAGGTGTCACTGTTAGTGACAGTATTGGGCCAACTAATCCACTGGTTTAATCCACTTTGACATTTCTTACGTTCTTCTTCTTATCTCATTTTTAAAAGAGACTGCCTGTCTTCGATGCCTGTAACTTGCTTTAAAATAATACTTATTCTTCTCTTCAAGTTTGGAAGCTCTGTAGAAGGCCGCAGACAGTGAGGAAATCTGGGTAAGGTATAAATCCCTTCAGCCCAGAGGGAACCTTCTGACAATGTCTGATTCGGCTCCCCTCTCCCTTTGGTGCCTCTCACCCTTCCTGAGAAGTTAAAGAGGGTGTGACCACCTGTGTTCTACTTGAAGCAAGGAATACTTCCAACAAAGAGGAATTTATATTTCTTTAGCAGGGTGCTTATAGTTAGCACTTGCTCATTCTGCTGGGGTGATGTGGTGATGCAGTACTTCTATAGTTGGCACATGTTCAGTGTGCTGTAGTGGTGTAATCATACTAAGGTATTTAGGGGCTGAGAGGACTGGAAATAATTTTTGACCATTCTGGTGGGGCTCCTGCCTTCATCACTACTCCACTTAAGACCAAGGACTCAGGCTGGTCCCGAGATCCTCCAGAGAGCTAGTCTGGATGGTATATTTTTGCACCCCAGCTTGGGTGCTCTGGAAATCATAGTATATTTTGGCACCCCAATTTAGGAGCTCTAGAAAGCACACTACAAGATCAATAGATGCATTATCAAAAAAGGGGGGAGGGGAAGTAACAATTTTTCCTAAATTGAGTTTATACATGAATCTCTAAAATTTCTTCATATGCCAAAAACCTTTTCAGCCTTCAGGCTTTGATACCTGGATTACTTATTTGATACTTGGATTACATTTTTTACAGTGCCTCCTAGTGGTCTTTACCTACCATAATCAATTCTCTTTTTAGTCACAAAAGTTTTCTGCTAGACTAATCTAACTCTTGGAAACACACAGGTTTTTCCCTTTTTTCTTGACTTGTCTTCCCCTTAAATCATAATCATTCCTTTATTTAATCTTTTATTGTCATTATCATTGTTATTATCAATTCATTATCACCAGGAAAGTTGATTAAAATAGCAAATGAGCAAAAAAAAAAAAAAAAAAAAAGAAAGAAAGAAAAGGATTTTTTATGCATTCACTTATTGGTTCTATGTTTACTGAATATCTGCTATGTATTTCACTGTACTAGGTAATGGAACCCATGATAGTAGAGAAACTACAATTGTAACACTCTACTTATCCTCAAAAGCCTAACACTTTGAAATTATTAGAAAAATTGACACAATACAAGAATACCTAGTGCTAGGAGATCAGAGAAGGAATTACCACCACAATGGGGGATAGAGGTTAAAGGAAAAGCTTCAGAAAAGAATCATCACTTAAGTGTAGCTTTCAGAATGAGTAAGATGTCTGCATATGAAGATGGAAAGGTTGAAAAGGTATTGAGATGGCTTGGAAGAGGGAAGGGAACTAGAAAAATCTGAAAGATAAATTCTATTTTTCTTTCCTTTTTTTCTTCCCTTTTTTTGAGGGAGGGAGAGAAGACCTATCATTTTGCTTTACAGGTATAAGGAATTCTTAATGAGGAGCCTCATTCTGGTACCAATCCAGAACTTCAAATATTCTTCACTTTATATTTTTAGAGACCTGTCTGGGGCTATAAGGTTAAGAGATTTGTTATGGGTCACAAATCTAGAATATGACATAGTCCAGGCTTGAACTTAAGTTTTATTGATTCTGTCAGGTTGACAAGCATTTATGAAGCACTTCTCATATACTAAGCACTATACTAATACTCTTCTTTGAAGTTTATTCTCTATTCAGTGTAGAGCACTCTAAGTTGACCTAAATATGAAAACTGTAGAAACAATCTAGGCGAAAGGTGATTATTTGGGTGGTAACAATGGACATAGTAAGGAAGGATATATGCAAAAAAAAAATATTGTAAAATAGAATTGGGAGCAGGGGGATGTGAGAAGAGTGAAAAGGAGATTGTAAGAACAGTTGACTGGAAAACTGAAAAAAATCCTACTTTAAAGAAACAGGAAAAGTCAAAAGCAGGTTTGTTGAAATAAATGTAAAGTTTTTTTTTTGAGTTGGCAGCAGTATGGCCAGTAGGCAGGTGCAACTGTATAGGCAGTTGGCAATAGACTTGACAATTAACAAACATCAATAACTAATCTTGTTGTTATGTATAATTAAGGGAAAATAAGAGACAGTGAGCTTTAGATTAAAACAATATGCTGAAGGTCAGGGCCAAACAGAAAAATATCTCTTTTATCCAGGGTCAGGCTACAAGGACTAGTTTTCAATAAAATTATAACCAGGATAAACAGTGAAATAAAGGAAGCTAGAAGGTTCTGCCAAGCCTAAAACCCAAGTGAGTGCCTGTAGAGGGTTGTAGATAGTGGGGAAACTGGGTAAGGTATAAGACCCTTTAGACCAGAGGGAACCTGCTGACAATGTCTGGTTTGGCTCCCTATCTCCCTTTGGTGCCTCTCACCCTTTCTGAGAAGTCAAGGAGAGTGTGACCACCTGTGTTCTACTTGAAGCAAGGGATACTTACAGTAAAGAGGAATTTACATTTCTATAGCAGGGTGCTTATACTTAGCACTTGCTCAGTGTGCTGTGGTGAGATAATGGTTCTAAAATTTGTACCTGCTCAGTGTTCTGTAGTGATGTAATCATACTAAGGTATTGAGGGGCTGAGAGGACTGGAAATAAAGGGATTCCCTCTTTGACCATCCTTGTGGATTTCCTGCCTTCATCACTCTTCCACTAAGATCAAAGACTCCAGCTGATTTTGAGATCCTTCAAAAAGCTAGTCTAGACAATATATTTTGGCACCCCAGCATGGGGGCTCTAGAAAGCATAATACATTTTGTGATCCCAATTTGGGGACTCTAAAAAGCACACTATAAGTGCCTGGGCAAAAAAAGGCTTGTCATATGCCCAGAGCTTTAAACACCTTGACTTAAACTGGGAAATTATGAGATACAAGCTTACTAAATTCATTTACTTTGTCTCAAAAACCTAGAATTCAATCTAGAATCTAGTCCAGGCAGAACTGGGCCAGCTTAATTCCAAAACAGATGTAGGGGAGAAAAAGGAGCCTTAGGGAGAAGAAAGAAGAGAGGAATGAAGTACAGAATTTTAATATTCTACAATGAATCCTGCTTTCAACACAAGCATTGTAAAGTTTTCCACAAAGGAATCTCCGCCTGGTTTTGATGAAAACAACATTTTTCAGAGTGTTTTTGTTTGTTTTTCAATAATGCATTGTATCTTCTCAGTGGTAAACTGGGCTGTTGAAATAATTAATCAAATAATTTAGGCTAAAACACTAGGTTTAGGGGAAAAAGAAGGGAGGTTTGTTTAGTATTTGAATTAGTAAAATTTCATGACTATGTAGTACAAGTATACTTCTAATTGCTACTTCCCACACACTTTCCATAGAAACAAATTCATTTATTTGTACAGTGCTGTGACAGACTTGGATGTGATTTTTAAAATAACAATTCAATTCAGTGCAGCCCATATATATATATGACCTGTAGAATTTTAGGAGCCTTCAGAGGCCTGTCTTGCCTGTAATGTAACTGAGTCCATCTATCTCTGACCATAAGGACCTGACTTCTGAGGCTTAATTTATAAATTACAGGATAATAACTCTAAAATTAGAAAGGATCAGAGGTTAATAATTCAAACTCTCTCATATTACAGATTAACAAAATGAAGCCAAGGAAAGTTATTGATCATAACTTGACTTAACTACTTACAGGTAGAAAACATAAAAAACAGGATTTGAACCATGTCCTTTAACCTCAAAGTCAAGGATCTTTCCATTTGATTACATTAGATCAAATGAGATAATATTTGGCAATTACTTAAGAGAGAAGCTGGCACAAAGCAGGCATTATATAAATGCTTCTTCCCTTTCCTTTCCCTAAACTAACCTGATAGATATTTTCTAAGGTTATAGTTACACAGAAACTGGTTTGACTTGATTCATTTTAAAATTAAAATGAATTAATTAAATAGTGCATTTTTTGTCTATATTAGGCCAAATAAACAGTTATGATTAAATTGTCATTTACGGACAGACATTTAAGTCATTTAAGTTATAGAAAAATGTGAAGAAAATCTCAGGGTAAAGATTGAGACAAATAAGTGTTTAGACATGGCCAATAAGAGAATTATTTTTTTCTTGGCCAAGCTTATTTATTACAAGAATTTTACTTTTCTTTTTTTTTTTTTTCCAGTGGATATGGGATAAAAAGAGGGTAAAATTTCTAGTCATATGCAAAAAATGCTCTAAATCACTACTGATTAGAGAATGCAAATTAAGATAAATCTGAAGTACCCCTACACACTTCTCAGATTGCTTAAGATGAGAGATAAAAGTTAATGATAAATGTTGGAGGGGATGTGGGAAAACTGGGCCACTAATACACTGTTAGTGAAGTTGTGAACTAATCCAACCATTCTTGAGAGCAACTTGGAACTATGACTAAAGGGCTATCAAATTTTGCATACCTTATGATCCAGCAGTGTCTCTACTGGGTCTGTATCCAAAAGGGAAAAGGACCCATATGTGCAAAAATGTTTGTAACAGCCCTTTTTGTAATGGCAAGGACCTGGAAATTGAGTGGATGCCCATCAGTTTGGAAATGGCTGAATAAGTTAGGATATATGAATGTTATAGCATATTATTGTTCTATAAAAATTGATCAACAGGATGATTTCAGAAAGGTTGGAGAGATTCACATGAATTGATGCTAAATAAAGTGAATAAAACAAGAGAACATTGTACACAGTGGCAACAAGATTATGTGATCAACAACTCTAACGGACTTGGCTTTTTTCAGCAATGAGGTGATTCTGGCCAATTCTGACTTGCAATGGAGAGAGCCATCTGCATCCAGAAAGAGACTGAATCTGGTTCACAACATAGTATTTTCATCTTTTTTTTGTTGTTGTTGTTTGTTAGCTTGGAGTTTTTTCTTTCATTCTCATTTTTTTTTTCTTTTTGATCTGATTCCATGCAGCATAATAAATGTGGAAATACATGTATAGAAGAATTATACATATTTAACATATATTGGATTATTGGCTGTCTAAGAGAGGATATGGGAGGGATGGGGTGAGAAAAACACAAGATTTTACAAGGATGAATGTTGAAAACTAATTTTTGCATGTATTTTGAAAATAAAATGCTAGTATTTAAAAAATAAAAAGAGGGTAAAGAAAATATATATGCTGTTTTTTGAAATTATTATTAATGTAATAGAATAAGATGTCTAAAGGTGATTTGGAAAGAAAACTAAGAGTCTGGAGAAGGAAAAAAGAAAGAAAAAAGAGATAAAGGAGAAGAATAATGAAGAAGGCTGATGAAAAGGTCAGAAAGGTTTACCTCATTTGTTTTTCTTCATTTCACATTTGCTAACAGTCTATCTATTCTTAGCATATATCGAGCATAGTGTGGGCAAAACAGTCTAGTCAGTTCTTGGGTCAACAAAAGGAGCACTTGCTTTAGAAGTCCCCTCCTACTCAAGTGATTCTCCTCAAAGAAAGGTAATCAATGCTTTTGAAGCATGGTATAATGAATAAATACTGAGTTTGCTGTCAAAGGACCTCAGCTCTTCTGCAATCAGACCCCTGTGACTATTGGAAAATCTCATAATCTCTTTTATCTCTCAGTTTTCTCCTTTGTAAAATGAGGGGATTCCAGTTTCAAATGTTTAGATTCTATGATAATTTAAAATCAAGAAGGAATATGAATAACAAAGTCTTTAGGATCACAAAACAATGTAAGTTTCCTAAGTAAAAGAAGCTAAACAAACAAACAAATGAAAAGCACACACAACTGCATAGCTATATAATATGAAAGGTTAATACATTCTAAACTATCTGTGACTTAAGAAAACATTAAAACAGAATATTCTGAATCAATTCATTTACTTTTGATGAGTCATTTCTTGGTAATTCAATCCTATTTAATCTCCCTAAGAAGAACATGCTTAGGCAAAAGAAATGGAGAGATAAGAGGTGCTGAAGCAGGGGAAGGGAGGAGTTTTTCCCTTGTGTAAATGGAGGGGTGGATAAAGATACTTGAGACAAATTGTGAGATATTTTTAGTTTTAATTGTTTTCAATGATTATTTATTCTATCTACCTGTCCTAAGACTCTGTGATAAAGACCCCCATTGGAATCTGAATATTCCCTAGATTCAATTTCTATCCCTAATATTGGTAGATGCTCAAAGAAAGGAAAAAAATGTCAGAATGGGTCTTTTCACTGTTTCTAGTTCCATTCAAATGACACTTGTTTCTAATGCCTTCCATTATTTACCTTGAAAATCACATTGGGTTTTGTTAGCAAATACTTTGTCATATCTCCTCCAGGACTATAATCTCTATAGGAGCAGGGCATATGTAAATGCTTCACATATATTTCTCTTAGAGCCACAATTGGTTGCTTGGTAAACATATATAGAATAAAATTCTGTGAGTCAAATTTAACATGAAATTTAGTGGATCAAAAAAAAAAAAAAATCAACTGCCCCAGATAAGAGAGTTGTGACTACAAAACTCTTTCTTTGAAAGAAGAAATCATAAGATTTTATTGAACTTCATGACCAATGGGATAAATGAAATATAAACAAAACTAATGACCTCATATTGTAGTAGGACCATAATGTTCAGAAGAGGAAGTAAGAATTCTCCTATAATTTGCCCTGGTCAGAGGATCCAGCATATGGTGTTTATTTTAGTAAGAATAGTCACAAACCTATGAATGTCCTACTGAGGTGACTGGATCAAGATGATGCCATACAAGGATCATGTGAAAGTGATTAGCATGTTTATTTCAGAAAGGAGAAAAAAAATGAGGATCCAGGAGAAGCAACTTTGATCATAGGTTTTGAAGTAAAAGAGACTTTAGAGGATATATGAAAAAAAATATATGGAGAGAGAGAGAGAAATTAAACTTGCTTCTTCTAAACTCAAATCTAGCACTTTTTTCACTGCACCAGGATGCTTCCATAATTACTATCTAAAACAAAAACAAACAAACAAAAAAAAAAAAAAAAAAAAAAAAAGGAAAGCTGAATTTTGTGAAAGAAGGATTAGATTTGTTCCGCTTAGCCCCAGAGGAATTTAGAGCAATGATTGAGCAGAAGTTGAAGAGAAGCAGATTCCAAAGCAATTAAGAAAAATTTCTCCATAATTTATCACTGTGCAGAGTAGGGAAAGGGCTACCTACAGAAGTAGTTGTTTCCTTTTCTTCATTGAAGAGCTAGATGATCATTGTAAGGAGTGTTGTATAAAAAAAAAAAAAACTAACTCAAAGGCATCTCGGACAAAATAACCTTTAAAATCCTTTTAAATTCTGAGACTATAAATTATCTCTTTACTTTGGATGGTACTCACTGATTATAAGGTAAATCAAATCCTGATTTTTTTTTTTAATCCCTGAGGATCTATGTATGTATGTATGTAATGTGAGGACTCCATATGATTGCTTTATTTCAGCACTACTCATATGCTAAGCTTTCCAAGAGCTCTGGGATAGTGTTCAAAAAAGTCATTTGAAAAGTGAACAAATCAGCCAAATCATTTATTTGGCACCATAAGAAGGCCAAAACCAATTGACTTGTTTCCTGAATGCAATCATGTCTTGTTGTCTTAAAAAGAATTTGCTCATACTATTCCTTCTAAAGTCACCACCAAATGACTCCACATCCAAAGTGAAACCAGATCTGAAAGGGAATTTTTAAAAACTGCATTAAAAAAAAAAAATAGTTCAGGCTTAGCTATTTGTGATCTTATAAAAATATTAAGAGACAGACGATCACAGTGGAGGGAGAGCAGCCTTAGTATCAGAAACCCAGGTTTAGCTTCTGCCTATGACACCTATTCACTGTATAAGCTTGGATAAATCACCTATCCTATAAATATCTCATGCAACTCTCTACAACTTTAATTTATAGGTGAACTGCTGGTCTGCTGATGGTGTATTGGTGGAGGGAGTTTCAAAGCTCAGAGTTACTTAAACTTAGGAAGTCACAAGATTACAAGTCTTACCCATCTTACATATCTCTCTGTCTCTTTTTCTATCTCTGTGTGTTTCTCTCTTTCCCTTCCCTTTGTCTTGTCTACTTGCCTGTCTATCAAAATATGACATTAAGTAGCATAAAAAACATTTTGTAAATGTAAATATAAAGAGCCAGATATTCGTTCAGCAAATATTTAATTACAATCCACCTCCACTGTATATAGCCTACTGTGTATCATAAATTAAACCAGCATTGTGGTCTAGGTTACACTGATCTAGAAATTCATAAATCATTTTGCCCCAACTAATAATTTTACTTTATTCCCTTTTTTAAAAATCAAGATAATTTATAATTCATTTTTAATTGGCAATGATTTAAAAAATTTGGTTATGTGTCTCTTAATATATTATGATATATTATTGATATATTATGTATGTCACACACATATATATACACATAGACACAGACAACATACCAGAGAATGTGTATTGAATAAAGTACAGAAAAATACTGCATTTTTATGGAAAAAAGGCTATTTCATGATTTTTTTTTATTTTACTTTTAAATGTGTGAGGTCTAGAATCCTATAACTTTCCAAGGTCATTTAAAAGAAAGTATTGATTATTCTCCTAGACCTTAAGTAGCTTAAAAAAAAAAATACATATCTGTGCCTGATGGACTAAGAACGACTTTTGAAGGAGAAAAGGAAATGCAATTGTCTAGACTTAAAAACCTAAGTTTAGATAAAGGAACTTTCAATGAAGCTGAAAGGCTGATGGGATAAAAAGAACACGGGTATTATTAATGCTTATCACTCCTTAGGTCCATACAGTTCAATGACAGTCTCAAAAGGATGTGCTGATAAAGGATTTGCTGGTAGTTTGACACAGTATGTGGTGGTTCCAGTAAGCCTCTTGCTGAACAAAGAATGCCAACTTCTGAAGCTTGAATAGATGAATGACAGTTCTGAGCCCAAGAGGCAGGCCTTTCCTTGAGGCTTTTGTTAATTTTTTTTCAGCTAAGTGTGTTAATACCAGAGCTGCCATCTAAGCAACTGCCTTGTTAGTGGGAGCATATGGTAAACTTTTAAAGCCTTGGAAAGCAGCAATGTTTCTATATTTTTGGGACCTTCAATTTTGTATGTCTATGGTCAACCTCTTCCCAGAATAAAAGTATATTTTATAAGCAAAGCTGACATAGATAGTAGGAAACAAGAACTGCCCATATTCCCTCAAATTATATGCTTTGCAAATTGCTATTGAATTTCAAACAAAAGGCAGACTTCTTTCTAAATTTTGGAGTATGACATAGTTGATTCAGAGCTGGCCTCAGTGCCAGGAAAAACTGGTTTCTAATGTCTGACGCCTTGCCCTGTAATCCTGAGCAACCCAGAATCTAAGTGTTTTAGGTAACCTAGTCATATGTTGTAGAGAAGATGCCAACCAGCATCTGCAGTTACTTCACTAGAAGTAATCATACCAATGAAATCACAGGTCAAGTTTCTATCCCTATTGAACAATAAAATAAAAACAGCAGCTAAAAAATGAATCTATTCCTTTCCTAAATATCTAATGTATTTGGTAACTAATTAATTTATATATTGAACTACCCATTTCAGTTTCCTAGCCTTTTAGACCACTGTTGGCCTAGGGCTAATATGGTATTTATAAGAAAAAAAAATGCTTTGATCAGATACATGTCAGATAAACATGCTTTCTTCAACCTTTTTTCTTTATCTTAGTTCCTCATCTTTAATGCTCTATTGATGTTTTTATGTTTCACAAATACACACAGATTATACACACACACACACACACACACACACACATTTATTTAATAGTATATATTGCCTCTTAAAGAAAAGAAAATCTATTGCACTTCTTCAAATTTTTTTTCTATCCATATTTTATTCTTTACTACTCTTCTGTTAACCCCAAGAATCAAGCACTATATCTTATTCAAGTTAGAATAAAATAAATAAAATTGAAAAAGAGTACTTAAGAAGTTCCTGAGTAGTGATAACATGCAAGAAACAGAAGAATTAAAAAAGAAATATACTTTGGCTCATGTATACTTTGGCCAATTTATAAATTAAATCTCAAATTCATTAATTCTAGTTTTAGAAGGGCAGTCATGAAATGTCATGTATTATGCCCATAGATAAGAGCAATACTTTCTCATAATGAGCTAGGATTTGAGTTCCAAGAGCAAAGTAAGAAAGATCTCTCTTTTATATAGCTTCCATTGAGTCTTTAAGTCACAAAGTCATACCAGGTAACAAAAGAGTAAGATGATTTACAAGTCTTCATGAAAATTAATATTAAATCTGGAAAATGTATTTTTAATATTTTCTAATAGATATATTAGTAAACACAGTTGGAAGTAAGGCTAAAGTGGGTTAAAGACCATTCTTTCCTCTAAATTGGCTTTTGTCTTGCAGGACTCACTCTATTAGGGCCATAAAACACATAAAATCCTATACATTTCCCAACTTGTCCATTTAACTGAAGGTCATCTCTTATAGTCTTATAGAAAATAACAGCAGATATAAGCTGATACTCTGATCACCCTATTGCTGTGGGACTACTGCTACCTCTCCTGCTTCTCTCCTTTTCTCCATAAAAAGATCCCAAACTCCTCATATTACCTGATGGAAAAAGTTCTACCCCTTTCCTATTGGAGAACTGATCTCCTTAGTTTCTCTTTTCCCAAACTGTTTAGAACAACAAATCCCAGGAGGTTTATGTCAGTAACATCTTGCCCAGGATTGTGAAAAGCTTTACTCACATAAAGACAGTTGGGCTTAGTGGGAATTAAGACTTATTAAATTTAGTAATTTGGAAAACTGTTTGCTACTTCTGGTTGAGTGAATTTGAAAAATGCATTTATTTTCAAAAAAACATTTGCTCCTTACCTATAAAAAAATCTATGTCAGGTCTTCTTAGCCAAGGTAATCTGATAGAGAAGATAGTGGAGTAGTCTCTTCTATAAGAAGTTCTGTCTCTGACATTTTGTGCCTCTATGATCCTAAGCAAGTCATTTTATGTCTTGGTATTGCAGTAAATTCTCCATGACTGCAAATTGCAGGATAATTCCAGATATTCATTTGTTGGGTTAGTTTTTTGACTGGCAGTTCTCTCTAATAATTAAATTTCCAGACCAACTTCACTCCTACCACCTTCCCAAAAAAATCAGCATAAATCAAATAAGACCTGAAAAGGCAAAAGTGGAATAAATGCATTAAAATAAGTAGTATGGTAGATACTGAGCTCCAGTGTGATAGAGCAGGTAAATGCTAATATGAGGATATCCCTCGC
Organism: Sarcophilus harrisii; assembly: GCF_902635505.1. Taxonomy (NCBI): domain Eukaryota; kingdom Metazoa; phylum Chordata; class Mammalia; order Dasyuromorphia; family Dasyuridae; genus Sarcophilus; species Sarcophilus harrisii. Next base: position 134,834,593 of record NC_045430.1, on the reverse strand, counting down.
ATACACATCTGCCTCAGCATAGCCAGAGGGAAAGGCAACTGGATGGGTCTTTCAAACACCTCCAGGCTAGCTCCACAGAAAAAGCAAGTGGGGCTAACTAGATATGGCACCTCAGCCCCAATCACAGAAACTTTCACCTCCAGGCAGCAGAAGGAGTTGGGGGTCTGAGTTAGGAAGACTGAGGGAGCCTCTGCTGTTTAGGAATGCCAGGCTCAGTTATGTTGCTGAGAGTGCAAAAGCAGTAGGGTAGGGATGCTGCTGGCTGTGGGCAGGAAGGTGAAGTTTCCAAGTCAGAGGGGAGAGCCAAAGTGAAGATAGAGACACCATCCCCTCCATCTCAGAATGAAAAGTGCTTACACTAATAGCACTTATTAAAATTATATTTTATATAATTATTTATTATTAAATGATAATAATAATATTATTAAAATAATAATAATAGAAAGCAAAGAAGAAAGAACAATAGAAACTTACTATGAGTATAGGAAATACTGATGTTCATCTTAAAAAGAGAGGACAATGAAGTAAAAAGAAAGGCTCTTTTATCCCAAACAGTAATATTTAAAGGACAGCAACCCAGAAAGAATTTATAAAAGAACTCAAAAAATACTTTAAAAATCAAGTGAGAGAGAGAAAATAATTAAATAATAATAATAAACATCCAAGAAAAACAAAAAGATTATTTTTTTAAAAAACTAACCAACCAGGAAAGGAGATACAATGTCTTAAAGAAGAAAATTACTTTGAAAATTAGAATTAGGCAAGGGAAAAGCCAGTGAAGCTATATGAGATCAAAAACTACCCAAAATATGTAAAGAATGAAAAAATAGAAGAGCATGTGAAATATCAGAAAAGCAACAGATCAAGAAGAGAAAATATAAGAATAATTGGACTATCTGAAAACTGTGACCAAAATAAGAACCTTAACACAATAATGCAAGAAATAATCAAGGAAATTTGACCTGGAGTGATAGAACAAGAGGGAAAAGTAGAAATAAAAAAAAATCCACCTATCACCACATCCAAGAGATTTTTTTGAGAAAAAGACATAGAAATATTATTGCCAAACTTCAAACACCCCAGAATAAAGAAAAAAATTTGCAAGAAACAAAAAATTTCAAATATGCTGGAGCTGCAATTAGAATTGTATGGGACTTATCAAAAGCCACAATAAAAGATTTCAGGTTCTAGAATAATAGAGACCAACAATCAAAAGATTGGCATGCAGCCAAAAATATCATATCCAGAATAATTATTTATAATATCAAACAGAAAAAAATAAACACTTAATGAACTTGTAGATTTTCAAGATTTTGTCTCAACCAAATCCAAACTTTTAACACATAAAAATTAGTATTAAAGATTAATGTTAGGGAACTCAACATGGACAAGTCACATATTTTGTCCATGGAACTGTATGGCATATATTTAAGATTGACATTAATAATTTGGTAGCTCAAAAGAAAGATTGGGACAGAGTTAAGCATGATCTGAGTCTAAAACATAGTACCAGTACCATCTAGGAAAAGATAAAAATAGTAATTATGTTATAAAAATGAGGTACAGAGGAAGAACAGATAAAGGCATTAAAGGGGGGAAGAGGGCTCAGAGTTTTGAAAACCTACTCATAAAACTGGGACATTGATGCATTGTTTGTGGAGTTGTGAATGAATCCAACCATTTTGGAGAATAGTTTGGAACTATGCTCAAAAAGTTATCAACTGTGCATACCCTTTGATCCAGCAGTGTTACTACTGGGATTATATCCCAAAGGATTATAAAGAAGGAAGGGGACCAAAGAAAAGTTTTGGGGCCCTTTTGTAGTGGCTAAAAACTGGAAAGAAATGGATGTCCATCAGTTGGAGAATGGCTAATTTGTGGTATGAATATTATGGAATATTACTGTTCTGTAAAAAACCAACAGGATGATTTCGAAAGGCCTGAGAGACTTCACAAACTGATGCTGGAAAAATGGAGGACCAGGAGATCATTATATACTTCAACAACAATATATTGATGACCAGTTCTGATGGACCAAAGGCCATCCTCAGCAACGAATCAACCAAATATTTCCAATGGAACAAATGAACTGAACCAGCTACCCAAAAAAAGAACTCTGGAGATGACTAAAAACCATTAATTGAATTCCCAATCCCAATTTATCCCACCTGCATTTTGATTTCCTTCACAAGATAATTTAAATATTTCAGTCTGATTCTTTTGTACAAAAATAACGTTTTGGTCATGTATTATTTGTATCTAATTTATATTTTAATGTATTTAACATCTACTGGTCATCCTGTCATCTGGGGAGGGAGGGGGGTAAGGAAAAATTGGAACAAGAGGTTTGGCAATTGTTAATGCTGTAAAGTTCCCATGCATATACCTTAAAAAAAAAAAAAAAAAAAAAAAAAAAAAAATTTCCTTTTCATTCTTAAAAAAAAAAAAAAAAGAAAAGAAAACCTACTCATATCAGGAATATGTTAAAGAGGGAATACTACAAATATATACCATAAAGTGTGGAAACCCCAAAAACTAGAAGAAAAAAAAGGGAGAAAAGGATAATTAAGGAAGAAGGATGTAGAGTCAGTGTGGGACAAAAGATGATTTACAGGAAAGGAATAAAGAGGAGGAGAAAGGGTGACAAGATTAAAGTGGAGTCAAGAAGAGTGTTTAGGTTAGGGAATAGAACAATGTGGCTATATTAATGGGAATGGGATAAAAAAGGAAGGAACAGTTGGGGAGAGAAGATAAGAGAGGGATTCATGGGTGGGAAGAAGTTAAGTAAACAAGGATCAGGAGTGGAATTTATTAGGGGGAAAAAAAGTAGAACTAGTAATCATTGATCTTAGACAAAGTCAAAATTGAAGATTTAATTGAGAGACATCTACATTTTATGTCAGGCACATTAATATTCTTTTAGATGTGTGTTTACATATGAGTAAATGCTTTGTATATGTGTGAGTGTATGCATGTAGATCTATGTATGTATGTATAAATATAGATATACATACTATATGGGTCTATGTGGATGTGTGTATGTGTGTATGTGTGTGTAGAGGTAGAGAGACAGACAGATAGACAGATAGATATGGATAAAGATATAGATATCTGTGCTTGACAATAGCCTACTTGAGGAAAGTGAAGGGATGAAAGGGGAAAACAGAATAAAATAAAACCATACACAGAAGAGAACAAAAGAATAACCTATAAGGAAGCCAAGAAAAGATGGATATTCATAAATATAAGTTCTTCTATTGTTATATATGCTTTCTTGAAATGGAAATTTATTGCTATATATTTTGAATCCTTCCTGATGTTCTGCTGGGCACATGAGAAAGTTTTGTTTTGTTTTGTTTTGTTGCTTTTTCTGTTTTTCTTTTTATTCTTATTTTGTATTTAGTTTAATAAGCAAATGTATTTTAAAAAGGAAAAGATATTAAGCATATTTCCAAATCGTTGCTCTTAGAATCTGAAGTAGTAATCATACTTCTGGGCACAAAACCAGTGAGTTCAAGGGGAAATTGGAGGATTTGTACCAGAGAGTGTATTAAATATCAATACTATTGTAATTATAATTTATTAAAATATATAGAGAACTTTTTCCAGTCCAGGTTTTTTAAAAATTCGCAAACTTGCCCTCAATCTAGTAACATACAAATATTTAAAATAAAAAAAATAAGTTTAAGGGATGTTTTCCATACTTATATGAAAAAACCCTTTTTACTTTTCATAAGCAATGGAAAGCATGTCCAATTGAAAGGTTAAGGCCCATACTCCGAACATCTAAATTTGACAAATTAGTCAGCCACTCAGTACTACTATAGAAGAGTAAATAATTAAAGTCTTCTTATAATTTACTTACACATTCTATGATCCAGCTACATTGACCCACTTTCTCTTCTCACATGAAATATTCCAATCTCCCATCTCCATGGCTTTTCATTGTCTGTCCTCTTGCCCTTGAATTCTCTTCATATTCACCTCTACTTTTCATCTCTACCTTATCATCTTTCAAATCTCAATTCTATAGAAGCTTTTCCTGTTCTCCATAGCTATTAGTACCTTCTGCTCTAAAATTCCCTTCTATAAACTGCATATATATATATATATATATTTACATATTATCACTCTCATTAGTATAAAAGCAATTGAGATATAGGATTTTTTTTAACTTTCTTGTTATTTCCAGCCATTAGCAAAGCCTACAATATAAGGTGAGAAGGGAATGGATTCTAGACATGAAAGATAGCCAGTGGAAAGGCCAGCACAGACAGGAAATGTAATGGCATGATTGAAGAATACAAAGACAAGTTTGACTAACTAATAGTTTGGCTACTTTAAGAGGAAGAATAACCTGGAAGCATAGATTTGTATTAGATTGTAAGGGATTTTAAAAACTAAACAAAGGATAAATAAATAAAAAGCAATTTTAGTTGCATATAAAGCCAAGTAAAAGAAGGGGGCTTAATGAATACTTCCAGCAGAAATCAGTACCTGAACTCAGCCTCAAAAGAAAGATAAGGATTCTGTGAGGCAACACACTAAGAAGAAAGTATACTTCAGACATAGGGGATAAAATAAAATAAAATAAAACAGTAATCATCAATATTATCTGGTACTGGCTAAGAAATAGAGTGATAAATCATTGAAATAGATTAGGCACATAAGACACAGTAGTCAATGACAATAGTAACCTAGTATTTAATAATACAAAGACCCCAGCCTTTGGAATATAAACTCATTTGATAAAAACTGCTAGAAAACTAGAAAATGGTATGACATAAAGTAGGTACAGACCAACATCTCATATTTTATAGTAAGATAAAATCAAAATGAGTACATGATTTAAACAAAAAGGGTGAGATCATAAGCAAATTAGGACAGCAAGGACCAGTCTACTTGAAGAAGAGAAGAATTCATGGGAAATTAGAGATGGATAAAAATAAACTAGATAATTTTTATTATACTAAAATAGTAAAGCTTTCATACAAACAAAACCAATCCAAGCAACATTAGAAGAAAAGCAGAAAGCCAGAAAACAATCTTTATAGCAAATATCGCTGATAAAAGTCTCATTTCTCAAATATACAGAGAACTATAAAAGTTAGTAAGAAGAGACACCTTTCCCCAATTGATATATGATAAAAGGATATGAACAGGCAGTTTTCAGATAAAAAACTCAAAACCATATGTAAGCATGATATTAAGAACTGTTCTCAATCCCTTTTAATTAGAGAAATACAAAGAAAAACAACACTGAGGTACAATGTCACACTTACCATATTGGCTATTATGAGCAAAAAAAAGGGGGAGAAAGATAAATGTTGAAGAGGATGTAGGAAAATTGGGAAACTAATGCACTGTCAGTAGAATTATGAACTGATCCAAACATTCTGGAGAGTAATTTGTAACTATGTAACTAAACTGAGAGTACCTTTTTTCCCCCAGCAATATCGCTACTTACTCTGTATCCCAAAAATATCATAAAAAAGTGAAAAGGACCTACATATGCAAAAAATATTTATTGTAGCCATTCTAATGGTATCAAAATATTTGAATTGGAGGAATGCCCATCATTGTACACAGTGTTAGCAACATTGTGTCATAACCATCTGTGAATGATCCAGCTCTTCTTAGCAATATAATGATCCAAAAAAGTATTAAAGATTCATGGAGGAAAATGTTATCACATCCAGATAAAAAATTGATGATGGACCCTGAATACAGAACTAAATACAATTTTTAAACTTACTTTATTCTTATTCATGCATTTTTTTCTTTTGATTTGTTTCTTCTTTCACAGTTGTGACTAATATGGAAATAAGTATTATATAATAACACACATATTACACATATCAAATTTTCTACCATTTTGAAAAGAAGGAAAAGAAGGAGAAAAGAAGAAAGATTTGAAACAAAATCTTATAAAAATGAATGCTAAAAAATTATCTTGACATGTAATTGGGGAAAATAAAATACTATTAAAATAAGTAGCAATTAAAAAATTCAGAGTGATCTTGTAACTTTTCTCAATTAGTCTTCAGATTAAAAACACTTATTAAAAAAATTAAACGAACCTTCTTTCACAGCTAAGATTTTTAGGAGAGGGAAAAAGTTAAAAATATAAACTAGTGACTTATTAAATTTTTTAAGCATGGTTATGAATAATTAAAGATAAATAATTAAAAGCACTTATCAAAATGAATGCATACAGAATTGGAAAAGAATAAATTTTTCTTGTAAAAAATCATTCAAATTTCTTAAAACTCTTATAGAACTTTACTCTATAGGCAAGTGCAAACTTTAATTCTAAGAGTCTATTTAGTTAGTTACTCGCTCCTTCATTTATATATGTTTCTTTTTTTAATTAGATTATGTGGTTCTCAAAAAGTATAATGGACTCCTTGACAACAGGGCAATGCATTGTCAGTCTTTTATTTTGGTTGTTACTCAGATAAGAAGGAAAAAGTCTTCCTTTGAGTTGTCTAATTATTCAAAGATTTTGCTTCCAAAAGATGATGCATTATATTCTGTCAAATGTGGTCTCTATTGGTTTGGCTTAATGTTTTTTTCTTTTTTATAAAGGAAAAATATTCCTTGTATTGGGGTGAGGTATATACTGCAATGGCTAAAATGCAAAAAAACAAAAAAAAACAAAAACAAAAAAAACCAAAAAAAACCAAATTCATCAATGTTACTGAAAATCAATAGTAGAGAAATTGTTTTTATATAAATAGCTTAATAAATAAATTATTAAATAGTCTTATATTAGCTCCAGTATCTGCTCAGAAGGACAGAATGAGATTTCAAAAGCAAATGACAAATAACTCGCTTAATAATGGCTTTATTTTTTAAATATAGAAGGTTTTTTGCTTGATTATATATACTTGTTACAAGACTGTTATCCCCAGCCAACACACCTTTATCCTTGGTAAGAAACAGTACGGGTAAGGAAAAGAAAACAAATACTTGTGTTTTAAAGTATCATCTATCCATCTGTCTAGCTCTCTTTATCCATCAAGTCCTTTACCATTTATGATTTATCAAATGACCTTAATTTTTTATAATACATGTAGTTGGATTCATATAATGTTTAATAATTTGCTAAACAATTTACATAATTTTGTCATTTTATAGATAATGGGAAACTAAAGGAAATGAGGTCCAAAAAAAAAAAAAAAAAAAAAAAAAAAGCATGTGACTTTTCAATGCAGCCATATAAGAGTTGGGGGCATAATCACTATTTTAAAGACAACCGTCAATATCTTTATTGTCAAAGTATACATAAAAAATGTGGTACTTTCCTGATTCAACTTAGTTGAATGCACACTCCTTGAGGTCAAAAACTGTAGTATGCTGCATAACTCTGTGCCTGACCTAGAGTAACTGCTTAATAAATGACTGTTGGTTTATTTATTGGTTCTTCATTTCTTTTCAAAGAGAAGACTCAAGGCTAAGCTCTAGAATATTTTTAAAGTAGAAAATGAAAATGGTATACCAAAATTTCACATCATGAACATATTTACTATCCATACATAAAATCCCATGACTAATACAATTAATTAAGTGAGTTTAAGGTTGCAGACAGAATTTATATGTTAAGAACCTGGACTTCACATATGCTTGTTTGACTCAGAGACATTGTTACCTAAGGTCAAAATCAATCAATAAATTAAGCAATAACAATTTATTAAGTGGTTTCTTTGTGCTAGATACTAAAGATACAAAAATAAGATGAAAGCCCTTACATCCAAAAACTTACCTTATAATAGAAGAGACAATTATATACATATTAAGTAGGTACAAAATAGATGCAAAGTAGTTTATTCAGATCTAGCTTTACTGGATCATAAAATGCATAGAGAGTAGGATCTAAGAAACTGGAAAGGGAGGAAGAGGTTAGATGATAAAAGGATTTAAGAGCCAAACAGAGCATTTTATTTTTAGTCCTAAAAGGCCATAAGAAGCCATGGTAGTTTATAGAATCAGAGAAAGGAGGAGCTTTCATGGTCAGATCTGAGTTTTAGGAAGATTGTTTTGACACCTTAGTAGAAGGTTAATAGAAGAGGCATTTCAATGGCAAGAGACTTCTGGTAGGTAGGCCAACCAGTAAGCTCTTACAATAGTCCAGGTATAAAGTGATGATAGCCTGCATTATTACAGTTTCAGAGGAGAGAATAGAAATTATAGGAGAGATATTATGAAAATAATTTGTCAATAGATTGAATATAAAGAGTGAAATAAAGTATAGATAGAGAATGATACCTAGATTAAGAGCCTGGATGACCAAAGTGGCGTTGTCCTCTATGCTATAGAAACAATAGGGAAATTTGTAAAAGGGAAAGATGATGAAGAAAAGATAATGAGTTCAGTTTTAGATATACTGAGTTTAAAATGTCTGAAGGATATCTAGCTTGAGATATCAAATATGTAATTGAAGATATGAGACTAGAATTCAGCAAAGTGGCTAAGGCTACACAAGTAGATTTTAAAATCTTGAGCTTAGAGATGATAATTGAATCCATAGGAACTAATGAGAATGCCACAATATAAATGGAAAAGACCCAATACACAGCTCTGGTGGTGAGCTTAGTGAATAAGCTAGCATGACCTAAATATAGATGAAGATCTAGCAAAGGACACTGACATGGAGTAATCAATTAGGTGAGAAAATCAAAACAGAGTTTAAGAGTCATAGAAATCTAAAGAAAAGATATTATCAAAAAGAGGGGGATTTGTGTTAAAAATTGCAGAGAGGTCACAAAAGATAAAGATTTTTTAAAAGGCCATTTGATTTGACAATCAAAAAATCATTTAGTAACTTTGGAGACAGCAATTTTGAGTAGGTGATGAAGTCAGAAGTCAGGTTTTAGAAAGTTAGGAAGAAAGTGAGATGAAAGGAGTTAAAAGCTTTGATTTTAGATGACTTTCTCAAGGGGCTTAGTGACAAAAGAGAGGAAAGATATATGATTATAGGTCTTGGGAATGTATCATTCAGGCTAAGGCTTTTTGAGAATGGGGGACAAAATGGACATGTTTAGAGGTAGTAAGGAAGCATCTATCATACTGGAGATTGAAGATAAGTGAAAAATTACTGGAATGGAATGACAAGGTCAGATAGAAGGAATTGCCGTGGCAAGAAGGGCTGACTTCTTTGTGGAAGAGAAGAGTAAAGAAGAAGATAGTAGAAAAAGGAATCTGGTGATATGAGATGAGGAAAGAAGAGGGAGATTTTGGCAAGAGGCATTAACATTTTTTAGACAAATAGAGGTAAAAATATGTGTTTATTTTTAAAGTGTAGTATTTCAGTGGGTTGCAGCAGTTTCAATCATGCTATCAGACAGCCAAACATAAGCATTCAAAATATAAATAGGTATAAACAAGGAAACCCCCTTACAATAAAAGGAACCAGAGATAATGAAACAATATTAATACCAAGTTCATATATTCTAAATTTGCCCCTATTCAAATTCATAAGGAAAAAATTAACTAAACCACAATAAAATAAGAAGACATGCAATAGTGTTAAGTGATTTCAAAGTCCTTCTTTTACTTTGGGATAGAAATGGAAAATTAGTCAAAAGGAAAAGCAGATAATTAAACAAATTTCTGGAAAAATGAGATTTATGACTTCCTCTAAAGGAGATTACTAAAGAATATATGTTTTTCTTATCACCAAATAGAACTTTTGCAAAATAATAACAATAATAATAATAAAATTACTGAACTAACGAATGTTTTCCTGTAATTTTTAGACACATTTACAATTTTTAAATACCAAATTATTTCCATTCCTCAAGCCTGTCTCCCAGTCACTGAAAAGACAAGCAATGTGATATCCATTATAAATGTGAAAACACATGCTTAAAAAAAAAAAGAAAGAAAAATAAAGTGAAAAAATATGCCTTAATCACCACTCACAGCTAATCAGTTTTGTTTCTGGTGGTAGATAGCTTTTTTTTATAATGAGTCCTTTGGAATTATTATGGATCACAATATTGATCTAAGTATTTCACAAGCAATTATAGTTATAATATTGTTATTACTGTTGCAACACTCTTTTGGTTTTGCTCATTTCATTTTCAACAATTCATATAAGTCTATCTAAAGGTTGGGGGGGGGGGATTCTTATTGTTGTTGTTGTTGTAGTTTTTCCTGAAATTATCTTGTTCATAAGTAAGTAGACAGAAAGAAACATATAAGGAATCAGAAAAAGTAAAAATGACAATACTTGAAAATACTTGAAAATTGATTGTTATGTGTGAAAGAAAATGATCAGCTGTAAACAATACCAACATTTCAAACCAGGTTGATTGCAAGGATTATAAAACCCACAATAATAGGGAAGTTTAGAAGAGGGGTGGTTTAGAAGAGATAATGAATTCTGACTTAAACACACTGTGTTTAAGATTCCTGTGTAATAAGTAGTTTGAAATGTCCAACAAATGTCCAAAAATATCCAATTGTTAATCTATCATTGGAGGTCAAATGAAAGATTGGAGCATAAGAGAGAATCATTCATATCAGAAACCAAATCTAAGACATTGTCTTATTGACTATAGGTTCAGCACCCAAATTGTTATGGCATTGTGTGTATGTGTGTCTTTCTGTCTATCTATCTCTCTCTCTCCTTCTTTGTGACTCTATCTCTGTCTCTCTCTCTTTTCCTCAGATATATTTGAAAATAATTCAACTATGGTACATATCCAAAATGTTTCAGATATTTTGATGACTAACATTGTAGGAAATGGTGTAGATCAGGTTTTTCTTAGCTTTCTGTGTCTTCAACTCATTTGGAAGCCTGTTGAAGGCTATAGATAACTTCTTAATATTTAAATATATAAAATAAAATACATTAAATTACAATAGAAACTAATTATATTGAAAGTAGTTTAAATAAATTCACAAAATGGAACTATTTGTGCAAAAAATTTCATAGAAACTCCTTTTGTGATAGAAAAGATTTGAAAACAAAGTGGATGCCTCTCAACTAGAAACAGCTAAACAAGTTGTGGTATATGTTTGTAATGGAATACTACTGTGTTCTAAGAAATTACAAACAGGATGGTTTCAGAAAAAGCTAAGAATATTTATATATTAAGTGAAATGAACAGAACCAGGAAAGCATTGTATTTAAGAGTAAGAAAGACTTGGCTATTCTAATCAAAATAATGATCTAAAACGATGCCATTTTCTTCTTTTTTTTTCACTTTTTAAATTTTATTTGATTGATTCTTGATGTCTCGTAAAGTCATTAGCTTCCACTTGCCCAATTCTGATTTTTATTTTTTTCAATTAGCTTTTGAATTTCCTTTTCCATTTCACCAGTTCTATTTTTAAGGAGATGTTTTTCTCAATAAATTTTTGTTCTTCCTTTTCTCAGTTTGTTAACTCTCTCTTGCATAGCTCTCATTTCCTTTTTCATTTTTTCTTCTGTCTCTCTTATTTGAGTTTTTTAAAATCCTTTTTGAACTCTTAAAGGCTTTTTGGTTTTGAGACCAATTTCCTATGACTCAATGAGGTTTTGCTAGCAGGCATTTTTGCATTATTGTCCTCTTCTGCTTTTTTTTTTTTTTGGATTGTCCCTATTGCCATAGTAGTTTTTCATAGTCAGGATTCTTTTCTTTTTCTCCCTCATTTTTTAGTCTATTTCATAACTTTTAAAGTTGAGTCCTGCTTCTGGGCACAGGGGGCACTGTCTCAAGCTTGTTGTTCTGGCTGCCAGGGCCTGGTCACCACTTCCTGAGCTGGGGCCACAGGTTTTTGCTGCTTGCACATTGCACTGGTGTGGTCCAGTCCACTCATGTCTTTTGTGCCTTGAGTTCTGGGACTGGCAATTTGTCTTCTGTGACAGGGCTGGAAGCCTCACAGCTGTCCTGCTCTGCCATTAGCCTCTGGAGGGAATTTGTTGCTGATTTGTACTATATCTGAGAGACTTCCTCTGGCTTGTTTAGACCCTTTTCTTTAAAAAAAAATAATAATTGTTTTTTGTTTTAAAAACATATGCAAAGGTAGTTTTCACCATTCAACATTGCAAAACCTTGTGTTCCAAGTTTTTTTCCTCCTTTCCTCCAGTTCTCTCCCCTAGGAAGTAAGTAATCCAATACATGTTAAACATATGCAATTTTTCTATAGATATTTCCACAATTATCATGCTGCACAAGAAAAATCAGATCAAAAAGGAAAACAATAGAAAGAAAAAATAAGAAAGCAAGCAAATTTTTTAAAAAGGTAAAAATATTATGTTGTGATCCATATTCAGTCTCCACAATCCTCTTTCTGGATGCAGACTGCTCTCTCCAACTCAAGTCTATTGGTATTGGTCTGAATGACCTCATTGTTGAAAAGATCCAAGTCCACCAGAACTGATCATTACATAATCTTGTTGCTGTGTATAATATTCTCTTGGTTCTACCCACTTAGCATCAGTTCATTCAAGTCCCTTCAGGCCTTTCTGATATCATCCTGGTGATCATTTCTTATAGAACAGTATTATTCCGTAACTTTCATATACCATAATTTATTCAATCCTTCCCTGACTGATATGCATCCACTCAGTTTCCAATTCCTTGCTGCTACACAAAGGGTTACTACAGACATTTTTCCATATGTGGGTTCTTTTTTCTTTTTTATAATCTTTTTGTGATACAGGATAGTGGAGACCCTGCTGGATCAAAGGGTATGCACAGTTTGATAGTCTTTTGGGTATAGTTCCATATTGCTCTCCAGAATGGTTGGATCAGTTCACAACTCCACCAACAATGTATTAATGGCCCAGACACTTTTTTTTTTTTTTTTTTTTTTTTTAACCAGCCTCTACTCCTCTATTACCCAAAAGAAACAGACCTTTCCTGTAGTCCTAAATTCTCTTTGGATGGAAAATTATTTCACTTCATTTTTTTTTTTATGGATTCTTTTGCTCCATAATTCTTTCAGAGACTTGCTTTGATGTTTTTGCTTTTTTGTGTATTTTTTTTTCCTGAGGGAAACTAAGGAGAATTCAGGCAACTTCTTGGTTGTCTCAGCTATTTTGATCCAATACAATTCCAAAGAACCCACAATAAAAATTGTTATGTAATTCCAGAAAGGATGATTTGATAAACTCTGAATTTCATTCTTTTTCTGTGGGTTTTTTTTTTTTGCAACATCATTGATATGGAAATGTGGTTTTCATGACTGCATATATATAAATTGCTTGTCTTCTCAAGAAGGAGAGTATAGGAGGCAAGAAAAAATATTTAAAACTCAATTTTTCAAATGCATTTTTAAAATAAATATTATATTATCTATACATAACAGGGAAATATTTAATAAATAAAAATGCATAGCTTTAAAAGTTTAAAATTTTAAAATAAAAACAAAAATAAATTCATAGACTCTATGTTAAGAACTCCTCATATTGATAAATCTGACCCAGATTTTCTAAATGACAAATACAATTTCTTGAAATTTTCATGCATTACAAGCTTATAGCAAGACATACTAATAGTGATTTTTGGTGCCTAGGTCACTAAGACATTGGAAGGATTGTTCTAGTGATGAATAATAAGGCTTTGATAGAGAGTTTATCACATATTGATTTATAAAGGCTCACACCTTACAAATGAAACCATACTTAGGAAAAAATAACATGCAGATACACACACACACACACACACACACACATAAGCACACATATGTTTTTGTTGCTATATCTCATTTCTTCCCACAATTTCACATTACTTCTTTGATATTAAACTTTCCTAGGCTCCTTTCATTAGGGTGAAAGTACAATCTTCATTTAATCAGGAAGGACCTGAAGCACTGAAAAGTAAAGTGATTTTTCTCAGGTCACATCAGAAGAGAAATGAAGTAGGGAATAAAAAGTCTGCTTTCCCTACAGTGCCAGGACCTGAGAATGATTGATTTTCCATGTTCAGTGGACTACAAAACTCAGGGGATGGTGTCTATGCTGTTTAAGCTGCAGCTGCAGCTGCAGTGAAATTTACATAAGATCTTAAGTGATACACAGAGGTCCATATCTATAGACACTATTACAATTGAATGAAATATGTGATCCACATAAAAAAAGCTTATGCTAGTCATTTGCTTCCAGAGAGGGAAGAGGGGAGGGGAGAAGGAACCTTCCACATGACATAATGTCTTAGCAAAAAAAAAAAGGATAAAGTAATTAAAAGTTTCTTTATGGACTCATTGAATCATGACAATTTTGAACCCAACTCACAAGGAAATAAACAGGAGATTTAATAGACTCAAACTGTGCTTAAACTGAAGAAGCAAGTGGACACAAGAATTAACTGAGAAAGTAGAATTTTTTCATACTGACTCAGATAAAGAACATACAAATTGCCTTATGAATCAATTCAGAAAGCAGCACTAATGAAGAAATGGAAAATAATAATTTAGCTAGTTTTATACCTTGGGATTCAAGGAGATTTGGAAGAGGGCAGCTGAATGTTTTCAAGTCAATGGGATCAATTCCCCTGACAAATTCCTCCCTGTCAGAGATCCAAGTATGGGAATGGAGATAAGCCCAGTTTTATTAGTTCCTGAAGGTATGCCAGCAATAATTATTTGAATAGTAAGAATTCTTTCCTCTGAACATTTCGAAGTACTGAATGTGCCCTTCCAAATTTCTGAAGGATGTTTAAATGCAACATGACAGGATTCTGGCAGGCAATCATGTAGCAAATGAGTGTCAATAACTGCAAGAATGTGATCTCATGTACAATTCCTCTGTCCTATTAGCCACCATTACCTGAAATGATCTTTGCCTTTTCTGAACTGCCCCAAGCAGATTACTGTTTGTCCAATTTTTGAGTAATAAATCACGTCATAGTATGACTCCTCTTAAATTGCTTCCTAGTGCTTTTATTTGTCTTTTATGTTACAGGATTTTTCATGCATTTGTCTTTTATTTTCCCAACTAGATGGTGAGCTTGGAAGTAGGAGGCAAATACTACACTTCCTTACATTTCCCACAGTGCCTTAGGATCACAGCTTTAGAATTGGGAGGGAATTTAGACAAAATTGAATGGAAACCTCTCATTACATGGATACATGTATTATATGGATAAGAAAATTGAGACAGAGAGTAGTTAAGTGACTTTGCCAGTTATACACAGATAGTGTCTGCTTATCTGAAATCAAAACTTCCTGTCTCCAGGTCTATCTACTATGTCATATTTATTTTAGACATGAAAGATGTTCATTACATATTTGCTAATTGATTTGTTAATTGTTGGGCCTGAAATTTTGATTTCAAATAATGAACAAAAACAAGCTCACAATATCCCTTTTCTTCATAATAACCTCATAAAATAATAACCAAGTGGCAGGTATTCCAATACACCTGAATACATTGAAACTGCTGTGAGTTTCTCAATATGGGCACTCTCTTTACTGACACAGATCATAGACTTTTCATACCTATATAAAAGAGCATCTTGAACTATGAGAAAAATGTTTATCACCAGTTGGGCAACTTTCATGTAATAAACTGCTCTGAACTTATTCAGACTGGTCTTTAGATGATAGATTTATAATTCATTGTTGAAACATTACCCAAGACTTTGCAACTCTCGGTACCTTTCCATTCATTACACTTTCCTGTCTTAGATTTTGAGATAGCAGAGATATTTCTATATTACAATGCAAAAGGAGGACATTTCAGTGGACATTTCTCTTTATCTATAGATATGAAAACAATTTTAAAATTAAAAAGTTAAGAATTTCTATCAAGGTCAAACAGTAAATAAATGATATCATTAGTAAAAATTAAATCTAATTCCACATCTTTTCACATTGCCTCTCTTTACTGGATGAAGTCATAATTTGTTTAAACTATTCTGTTTGTTTAGTTCTATATGCCAAAGTGAAATCTATACTGCAAATCTATGCTGCAAAGTGCTCCTATCTAAGAAGGGATGAAATTGTTACAACACAAAACATGCAAATAAAAGTAATGTTTGCCAGTTACTCCAACCACTTTGTTTGCATAACAAACAAAGATTAAAAAAGAATTTTAAGCTCAAGAAGTGCTTTGTTTATGATGGAGAATCTCTTTTGTCCATGAAACCATTCACTGTGAATATTTTGACTCTCTATTTCAAATTTCCCTTATAGGTCAGGGTTGCCAGATCGCAAATCAAATAGAGTGCAATCCTAGTTACAGAAAATCAGCAATAGTTTCCACAGAAGTCAGTGGAAGTTTGAAGGATGTAATATAAGCCTTTTTTTTTTTCAATTTTTCTACTTCCTATCCCTGGAATTGCTTAAAGCATAGAGATTACTTTAAGTTCAATAGGAATATTATAGACAGATAAGGTCCAGAGGAACATAATAGCCATAAAATCTTTAGAACAGATATGATCTAGAGTTATTTTGCTGGAAATAAGGTTACAAGAATTATGAACAAACTGAGTATCCATCCCTTAGTAAACTGTTTAAACACACTGTAATCATAGGAGCAGAGTGAAATACTATTTTGCCATAAGAAATTATTAAAATAGTAACTCCAGAGAAGCATGAAAAGACTTCAGTGAATAGAGTGAAATAAATGGAATCAAAAACAAAACAAAACAAGTTATACAATTACTCCAATATGACAACTGAAAAGAAAACTAAAGTGAAATGAATGCTAATTAATATTTATGATCAATCTTGATTCCAGAAAATGATGTTCTCTCCTTTCACAAGAGATGTGTGTGGGAAGGAGAAAGGAAGGAAGTGAGATATACAGGGAGATGGGGGGGAAGGGGAGTTGCTTTCACTGTAAGATAAAATCATTCTGAAGTTTAGCTCTTTTTTAGTTATTTCTCCCAGTTACAAAGGAGACGCTAATATGGGATTGCTGGGCTATATGTGGAAATGACATATAAAAAATGGGCATCAGTTAAAAAGAAGAAAATACTATACAAATACAAAAGTTTAATACAAATTCTCAAAGTGAGTAAAAATAATAATGAAATTAATAGAAACAAGCAAAAAAACCAGAAATGTTTTTCTCTTATAAAAAGGACTAAAATAATCTAGGAAGATTCTAAAGTTTATATAGCTGATCTTTTGTATAAATAAGATCTTATCATTATTAATGCAACTGTTATTCTCCTCTCTGATATTTATTAATGATAATTAATTTTCTTGCCAAAATACATAGTAGATGCTCAATTAATATTTTTTGAGGAACACAATTTTTAGAATGCCTTTATAAGCATTATTACACTTGACTACACTGATGTGTAAAATAAAATGCTTCTCAAAATTGCAATGAGAGGAACCTGGATATATATTTAACCTTTTTCTTTAAATCATTTTGAACTCATTTTAAATTTATTATGCATAAGCTTATATGTGTATTTTTTCATTTATAAGTTTTCCCATAGTATTTTGCACACATTTGTGTGCAAATTTATTAAGCATTAATTAATAATTCTTAATTATTGGAAGGTTCCCTGAGAAATTTATTTATTCTAAAACTTATTTAAGAAATAAAAAATCATATATTTAACAACAAGAAATCCTTTCAGAAAGAAGATTAGAATAAATCTGAGAAAAGAAAACTGATAGGAGAAAGTTGGGAAAGATTGGGGAATTCAAAGACTTCCTAAAAAGAAGAAAGAGATGGTTATAAGCATTTATATAGTGGCTACTCTGTGACAGACACTCTGCTAAGTGCTTTTACAAATATTATCTCATTTGATATGCACAAGAAACCTTTAGAGTAGGTGCTTAGGAAGAATTAGTCCACAAGCTTAGAAAGGTGGTCTATTAATTTAATCCATCAGAAATAGAATTTCAGAAAAATATTCTCTTCCATTATTTTGCTTCAAATATTGCATAGTTATACTTATCTCAGGAAAGAACCATCTAGGGATTCCAAGATCATAATATGGCTCTTGACAAGTCTTTTACACATTCACTGGGGTGCAAAGAGGTTGGAGGGAAGGGGTGGTAGATAGGTAAAGAAAGGAGAATCTGTCCCATTTTATTTTTAATGTCTTGATTAAAGTAACGTTAATATATTCTTTTGTTTTAATCTGTCTCATTTCTTGAACCATCATCAATGTTTCACCTGCAATAACTATTTTTTCTGTTTCCTTCATTCTACTAAGCTATTATCCTGGGTGAAACACTCATCATCTTTTGCCCAGACTGTTGAAATATCCTTTTAATTGGTCTTTGTCTCTTTGTTTTCCAAAATATCTTCCACAAAGCTTCCAAATGGATAGTCCTAATTGGTAGTTCTAACCTTGTCATTGCCCTGCTAAGAAAAATGCAGGGATTCTGTATTGTTTCTAGGAGAAAGTATAAAATTTTCTGGTTATCATTTATAAGACCTTTACTTTTCTGATTGATTACATACAATATGTCCAACCTAATCAGTGGATTTGCATTCCATTCCATTTTCATCTCCAAATCCCCCAAATGGAAAATACTTTTTCTTACCTCTGTCTTCTAAAATCTCACATCTTCAAAATTCTGTTCAAGGGAGACTTCTACTTTGAATCTCTCTCTGATTCCCTCAACCACTGTCTCCTCATTTTCTTATATTTATTATGAATGTGTGCAGATACACATACATATACACACATACATACATATGCACATACTTAGGCATGCACATAGTTCCCCCAATACAATTTAAGTTACTTAAAAGCAGGTATTATCTTACTTTTTTTTTCTTTGAGATTATAGGCACCTAACACAGTGTCTATAATAAAGTACGTACTATATTAAGTGTTCACTGATTGATGGGTAGATGGACAGATTTTTTTTTAACTAATTTATATACACCTAATTATTAGAATTCCTTAAGGGAAGAGACTATTTTTTCCTTGTTTGTATCCACAGTATTTAGTATAATATCTGACATTTAAACATTTGAGAAATGCTTCTTGAATTACCTAAAGTACTAAAACTCTTGAGTTAGCCAATAACCAATAGAGTAAGTTCTTTCAGCTTTTGGTATGATATAGAATATCATATCATATATATATATATATATATATATATATATATAGCAATATAATATGTATATATAATATAACATATATAAATTTGAAATGATATATATCTATGCATGCATTCACACACAGTTGTTGTTGCCTTCCATTATCTCTAATTTATTACATATATTACTTGTTTTTATATATATTTGCATATTTTCTTTTCCATAGATTGTGAGATATTTGAGAACAGGGACTATTTTGTCTTCCTTTGTATCCTTAATATTTAGCAGAATACCTTAAACCAAATAGGTATTTAATACATTTTGTTGATTCTCTTTTCTGTCTCTATCTCTCTGTCTCTCTTTTTCCTCTATGTCTCCGTCTCTATCTCTCTTTCTGTCTCTGCCTCTGGGTAACTATCTCTCTGTATGTATCTGCCTCTCTTTATGTCTCTGTCTGTTTCTCTGAGTATTTATCTCTCTGTGTGTATCTGTCTCTCTTTTTGTCTTTGTGTGTCTCTATTTCTCTGTGTATGTGTCTCTCCCTTTCTGACTGTTTTTCTTTGTCTCTGTCTCTTTCTCTCTATCACTATGTTTCTCTGTGCCTCTGTCTCTCTGTATGTTTGCATTTATGTGTGTGTATGTGTGTGTGTGTGTGTATCTGTCTCTGTCTCTACCTCTCTGTCTCTCTTTGTCTCCCTGTTTCTCTATCTCTCTGTCTCTCTCTGACTGAGTCTGCCTTTGTTTCTGTCTCTCCATCTTTCTGTCTCTGTCTTTCTCTGTTTCTATGTCTCTGTCTCAGTCTGTCTGTCTGTCTGTCTCTCTCTCTCTCTCACACACACACACACACACACTATTCATTTGACAATAACACTGCTTAATTCTAACTCATAAAATTGGGTGTTGATCTGATTAGTCACCCTTATTTTTCCTCATATGCTATATTTTTTTTAGGTGAGAGACAGATTTAGATATGATATGATTTGATGGTATATGGTTCTGTATTTGGTTCCAATTTACACATAGAAAGAAAGAAGGATTTTCAGTAAACTCTTTAAGATTTGAATCTAGTTTCATAACAAAGTCAAATCTAATCTGGCTCCAGACTTTTAGTTCAGGTTTCTAGATCATCCTAACGTTTTAATCTTCTTCACTTTATTCATATAATGAGGTTGGGGGAGAGTAAAACAGGAAGAAGTACAAAAAATCAAAATAATGCTTGAGAGTTAATTTTCTTTGACCTCAATTTGGATCTTGGCATGAGGGCATTCTAATCAAATGCACCTCTCCCTAAAGACAATTTTCATTGCTTTTTGGCAAAACATTAACTATTTATCTCATGCTGGCCTCCAGAAAGTTATTTTAATTCAATGCACTTCGATGGAGTTTTAAATTATTTCCCAATTTTATTTAGTGAATGCCTCCACATAATTCAACCTCATTTGGTAGGGAGATCAAGGTTGGCTGCCCCAGTCCACTTCTCTAGATCTGTTCAGCTTATGGGGCAACCTGGTGCAAAGGGCACAATAAAAGGTGATTGGTTTTGACTCTATCAGCATAGGGAAAGGAGAACTGATTAGAGTGGTCCCACTGCATCCTCCCCCACATCAGCTTCCCTTTACCCTTGACAATAGTTTTAAGAAATTCCATTATGAGTATAGAATAAAAACACTAACTGCAGAGATTTTAGTTCTCAAAACACAGTAAAGTTCTAAGAGGGACCCCCCTCCAAAGGAGATATAAAGTGAATTTCATTCCTCAATGTCAGCAAAAATCTTATTTTAACTATTTCCTTTTATAATTTAAAGTATATAAAGGTGAGAACTAGTACATATTCATTTCTATTGAGATAATTTGTAATATCATAACCCAGGATATGCATGGATTACAATACCAAATACTACTCAAATTGCCCATCAACTTGGGATTTTCAATCCAATTGTCAAAGAGAGCCCTGGTATGGGAATAACCACCCCTCTTTAGGAAAACATTTTCTTCCTGCAAACAATATCACCCTCTACCCAAAATTAAATAAATCCTCCTATTAGCAACAAAAACCTACAGATAGTCTGAGAATTTAAATTATTTCACGCACATTTCTTCAAAGGATGCTGATTTAAAGCTGGAAGGGATATTAAAAGTCTAAAAATCTAGCCCCTGATTTTCTAGTTGGAAAAATTGAGTTCAGAGAGGTTAAGACTGGCCCAAGGTCACATAGTTTCCAGAGCCAGACTTGAACACAGATATTCCTGATTCCAATTCCATTGACTTATCCACAATGCCGTATTCATTCTCATTTACTCAATACACTGGTGTATGTAATGATATCCTTTTTTATCATTAAAGTAAGTAAAACATAGATTAGATGATTGAAAAGCTGGAGTCAGCTACCATGAATAATAGGCTACTGGTAGTAAGAGAGATTTTGGCCTATTGTTTCTCCACTAGGTCTTCCTAAAGCTTAGTGCAGAAATGCTTCCAATGTCCCCAGGGAGGTATATATCTACACCTAAAGCAGTCAGTCAAAAAGTATTTATTAAGCTTCTATTATGCCTCACATAGTGTGCTGAGCACTGGGGATACAAAGAAAAGATAAAGAGCTGCTCTCAAGAAGCTCATAGTTTAAAGGGGAAAATAATACCCCCCAAAACCTTGTACAAACAAGGAATAAAATATAGGAAAAATTGAAAATAATCAGCTGGTATAATGCATGAAAGGACTGAAGGAAATGAGGAAATTCTTCTTGTAGAAGGTGGGATTTAGATGGGTCTTTAAAAGAAGCCAGGGGAAACCAAGAAGCAAAGACCAGGATCCAGGAAGGGAATGTAGCCAATGAAAGAGCTCTGTGAGTAACAAAAAGAAAGCCAATGATTCTGGATCACTTTGGGACAGGGCAAAAGTCCAAAACCAAATGTTCTTGGGGTAGCAAAACACAGTCAAGATTTTCTCCAAATCTTAAAATAGCATATTCTTGATGGTTTTCAGAGGCACATAGCTCTCTTTTTTTAGAAGGAAAGTCAGTAGCTCTGTCAATCAGGACTTAATGCATAGTGGCCATATATATCCTTTTAAAATCTAAGAAGCACTTTGAATATATTTTCTTATTTGAACATCACAAAACTCTGCAGAGTACTGCAGTTATTATTATTGCCATTTACCAAGAAAGAAACTGAGGCTAAGGAAGTTATGCAACTATTCCTAAATCACTTAAATCCCTTTTGGAGCTGCATGGAGATTAGCAAATACAACAACTCTCCCTTGCAGTTATCTGAGCTTGAGTGTCTGAAAAATAAATGGCTTTGTCGAGGTGATCCCTCTCATTTCATCTATCCTTAAAATCCTCGAGGATTTTACCTAACTTCCACAACTTAATAAAGTTTTACTGTCAAAACTGTAAGTTTACAGCACTGAATGAGCCATTTGCCACATCTACCAGAGGCTTTCGATTACTGTTATTATCTTATCTGTCATTATTAATTACCATTCTTCAGAAACTTCTGACTGCTTTTAGAAATGAAGAATTAAGGAGTAGCACATTTGAGTATCTTGCCTATGATTATATTTCAAGAGAATTTTTTTTTCATTTTTTTTAAAATTTAATAGCCTTTTATTTACAGGTTATATGCATGGGTAACTTTACAGCATTAACAATTGCCAAACCTTCAAGAGAATTTTTTAAGAGAATAGAATGATTATACTACCCTAGTGATCAAAACACCTAAATTGAAATCCTGGGGGCTGTCAGTGCTTAGCCATGTGGTCTTATCATTTAACCTCTTTGATTTTAAGCTTTCTCATCTGCAAAATTCAGATGTTGGGCTACATAATTAATATGATCTTTTCTAGATCCCTTGTTCTACAAATTTAAGTCAGGTGTTGTGGGACAGGCTAGAGCTAGGAGTAGGTAGGGGATAGAATGGATAAAGTTCCAGTCTTGGAGTCAGGATGACCTCAGTTTAAATTTGGTTTAAGGCATTTACTAACTGTGTGACCCTGGACAAGTTTGCCTTATTTTCCTCATCTATAAAATGGACTTCAGAAAAACAAATGGCAAACCATTCTAGTATATCTGCCAAGAAAACGCCAAATGGGATCATTAAGATATAGACAGGATTGAAACAATTGAACAAAAAAAGAGCTTGGTATCAGCATTTACAAACTTTATATTCAACCAGACAATTTAGGTCATATTTTTACCTATGACTCACAAGCAGCTTTCAAGAATTAAATATTTGTAAAAACAAATGAAGATGGAAAGCTCAACATTAGATGACATTAGACTGTATTCTTACATTAATTTCTGGGTAACTTTAACTTACTTATTTAAGTACTGAAAATTAATTTAAACTATTTTGAAAAGAAATCTTATGAAATATGTTTACATACAACTCTGGCCTCTTACATGGAATTTACTGAATGCAATTTAGCCTTTTTATAACACAGGATAATTTTTAAGAACATTATTATACCTTCTTGAAGCCCTTAGAGGCTATTGTTTTTTGGAGGGGTGCTATTTGTTATTAGATCAAGATCCAAAATGTTGTGTTCCAAGCTCCTGTTTCTGCCTTTTAAAGTCATTCTACCTCTTGTTGCACAATCAGGATGAAGTTGGCATTTAGCATATCATTTTCTTTCCCTTTTCCCCTTTCCCTTTTCCAATACTGTCACTCTAAATTGATATTAGTTAAGGAGCCAGATGATCAAGATTATTTATGTAATTAGTAACATAAGAGTAAATAAACTCTAAATGAGGACTTATCTTTTAACAGATAACAATGCTTGAAACTTAAGATAGCTATTTAACCTATTCAGAGACCTTTCTTTTTTCCCTCCTTGTTTCATCACTCTGAAATGGGAACTAGATTAGGTATTCTTAAGATTTGTGTGTGTGTGTGTGTGTGTGTGTGTTGTGGACCTCTTTGGCAGTCTGGTAATATGGACCCCTTCTGAAAAAATAAGATTTTTAAATTAATTTAAAATTAAAATTTTAATTTAAATTATTAAATAATTTGAATAACAAAGTTAAATTAAATCAAATTATAATATGATTATAGAGGAAATCAATTATGTCAAAATACAGTTATCAAAATATGTTTAAAAATTGTTATGAACTCTAGGTTAATAATTCCTTTTCTATATGGTTCACATTACTGGAGTCTAGCCTCTAGAACAATGGTATTGATGATTTATATATATAGGAAGCATTCAGAACTTCCAGATGATATGACAAACTCATCTCCAATCCTCATGACCACTGTGACCTCTACAAAATAGAAATTATAAACAAGAGATAAGATTGTTTTATGCCTCTATGGTTGAAGACACCAAGAACCCTAACAAAGTAAAAACCTGAAGTACCAACAAAGAAGACTGTCTTAAACCCTAATTTGATCACTTAGTATCTCCTCTCTTATCAACCATCACAGTCTAGAAGGGATACACAAGTGCGACATAATTGCAACATAATTGAATTCTTTTTCTCTTTTCTGTCTCTCTATTACAGACACATACACACACATACATCAATCCAATTGCTATAAGAAATCAAACAGCAAAAGTCTACCTTAGCAGAGACTGATGTAGCAGTTGTCTGTGCTACAACACAGTTCAGACAAAGAATTAAGGAACCAAGGGAATAGAGGGTTTAATTGATTTGTGTGCGTTTATTTTATATTCTGCAACTTTGCTAAAGCTGTTGTTTCCAGTAGATTTTTGGATGATTTTCTAGGATTTTCTAAGTATATCATCATATCATCTGCAAAGAGTGATAGTTTTATTTCCTCATTGCCTATTCTACTTCCTTTAATTTCTTTTTCTTTTCTTATTGCTAAAGCCAACATTTCTAGTACAATGTTAAATAATAGTGGTGATAATATGTATCCTTGTTTCACCCCTGATCTTATTGGGAATGTGTTCAGCTTCTCTCCATTACTAATAATGCTTGCTATAGGTTTTAGATAGGTAGTGCTTATTATTGTAAGAAAAGCTCCCTTTATCCCTATGCTCACTGGTGTTTTTAATAAGAATGGGGGCTGTATTTTGTCAAAAGTTTTTTCTGCATATATTGAGATTATCATATGATATTTGTTTCTTTTGTTGTTGATATAATTGATTATGGTTATAGTTTTCCTGAGATTGAATCTGCATTTCTGGGATAAATCCCACTTGGTCATAGTATATTATCCCGCTGAAAAATTGCTATAATCTCTTTGCTAATATTTTATTTAAAATTTTTACATCAATATTCATTAGAGAGATTGGTCTGTAATTTTCTTTCTCTATTTTGGTCCTTCTTGATTTAAGTATCACTGCCATATTTGTGTCATAACAGGAATTTGGCAGTACTTCTTCTTTACCTATTTTTCCAAATAATTTACATACTATTGAAATTAACTGTTCTTAAAATGTTTGGTAGGATTCATTTGTGAATCCATCAGGCCTTGCCTATATTTTCTTAGGGAATTCATTGATGACTTGTTCAATTTATTGTTCTAAAATGGGCCTATTGAAGTATTTTATTGCGTCTTCTGTTAATTTGGGCAATTTAGATTTTTGTAAATATTCATCCATTTCAGTTAAATTTTCAGACATACCTGACATAGAGTTGAGCAAAATATCTCCTAATTATTTCTTTAATTTCTTTTTCATTGGTGGTAAGTTCCTTCCATTCATTTTTGAAGGTGATGATTTAGGGTTTTTTTTTTTGTTTTGTTTTTTTTTTTGCTTGCCTTTTTCTGATGAAATTAACCAAAGGTTAATCTATTTTGTTAGTTTTTTCATAAACTTAGTTTTGTCAGTTCAACAGTTTTCTTAATTTATATTTTATTATTATTATTTTATTTTTTATTTTATTAATCTCTGCTTTGAGTTTCAAAATTTCTAGTTTGGCATCTAATTAGGGGCTTTCAATTTGTTCTTTTTCTAATGTTTTCAGTCTTTCTCTATTTTACTTCAGTTGAGGTATAATAAATTCTGTTCTAACCTTTTATCTTTACTGGGTATGTGTCTCTCTGTGTCAAGTGTGTTTCTTGTAAACAACATATTGTAGGATTCTGTTGTTTAATCCACTCTGCTATTTGTTTCTGTTTTATGGAAGAGTTCATCCCACTCACCTTAATATTATGATTCCCAGTTCTGTATGTCCCTGCATCCTATTTTCTCCCCTATATATACTTTTGTTTTCTCTTTGCACCATGTCCTTAATCCTGTTTTTTTTTTACCCACCCTACCCACTATCTTATCTCCTATCACCCCTCCTTCCTTCTCTTCCTAATGCATTTTTAACCCACTCTCCTCACTACTTATCTTCTATCACCCTTTCCTCCCTTCTCTCCTTTTTCCCTAGTTTTTCTGCCCTCCCTTCTATCCTGTCCCTCCCTTTTCTTTTCCTCTTTCTCCTCCCACTTCTTTATAGGATTAGATAAATTTCTATACCTAACTGAATAATTAAGCTATTTCCTCTTAAAGCCAAAAGTGATCAGATCAAACATCAGGCAAGGCTCATACCCCTCCCTTCTTTCCTTTGATTGTATTAGGTCTTTTCCACCTCTTCAGATAAACTAATTGTACCATTACATTTCCCCTTTCCTATGTTTTTAGTACAGACTGTTTCCCACCCTTAATGTCTTTTTCTTCTATGTCATCATATCAGAGTCCATTGACAATCACACCCACAGTTCATGTAATACTTCCCCTTTGTCTATATATGTCTATATGTCTCTCTCTCTCTACATATATGTATATATATATACATATATATATTCCCCTATATATGTCTAGATATAGATATATATTCCCCTGTTTACCTTTGAGCCCTGAGGTAGATTAAATTCCCTGTTTAGTTCTGTTTTGTTTTTTTTTCAATAGAAATTATTGAAAGTCTCTTACTTTTTTTAAGATCCTTCTTCTCCCCTGAAAGATAATGCAGAGTCTCACAGGATAGTTAATTCTTGGTTGTAATCCCAAATCCTTTGGTATGAATATGGTATTCCAGGCCCTCCAATCCTTTATTGTTGAAGCTGCCAAATCCTGCCTATTGCTCCTTGATATTTGAATTGTTTTTGAATGGTAGCTTGCAGTATTTTTTTCTTTGAGATTATAATTTTGCAGTTTCTCAACCATGTTCCTTGGGGTTTTTCCTTGTGGGATCTCTTTACAGAAGTGATGGATGGATTCTTTCAATGAGTATTTCCCCTCTCTATTTCTAGAATATTTGAGCAATTTTCCTTAATGACCTCCTGAAGAATGCTAACCAGGCTCTTTTCCTGGTCATGGACTTGAGGTAGGCCAATAATCTTTAAATTGTCTCTTCTGGATTTATTTTTCAAGTTGCCTGTATCACCAATGAGATATTTCACATTTTCTTCCATTTTTTTCATTCTTTTCAGTTTACTTGATTGATTCTTGCTGTCTCACAAAGTCATTACCTTCCATTTGCCCTGTTATACTTTTTTAATGTGTGATTTTCTTTAGCTATCTTTTTCCATTTGGTTTATTCCACTTTTTAAGACGTTATTTACTTCAATTTTTTTTCCTTTCTTTTCCAAACTGTTCACTCTCTCATGCAAGCCTCTCATTTCTTTTTTCATCTTTTTTTTCTTTTAACTTACTTATTTACCTTTTAAAGTATTTTCCAAGAAGCCTCTTTGGGCTTGAGACCAATTTATCTCAGTCTTTGAGATTTCTTTTGTGAACATTCTGTCCTAGTCTGAGTTTGTGTTTTGATCTTCCCTGTCTTCATAATAACTTTCTATGGTCAAGGTTCATTTTTGTTTCTTGCTCAATTTCTTTTCTTTTCTTTTAGTATTTCCTCTTTTTTTTTTTTTTTTTTTTTTTTTTTTTTTTTTTTTTTTTTTTTTTACTTTTAAGGTTGAACTCTACTCCTGGGTTATAGGGACTGCTGTCACAAGCTTCCTGTGCAGCTTTGAGTCTTAGTTTTGAGCAGAGGGGTTCCCTGTGTTTGCAGGGGGTAGCTTTGCCTGTTCTTTTCAGAAAACAGTCTGGTTTTTTGGAGTTTGAGTTCTATGCTGAGCCTGGAAATTGCTCCCCTGATTTGCTCCTCTACTGAGCCAGGACTTAGGTCTTGCTGGTTTGCTGTGATTAAGACCCTCTCAACATCTTTCCTAGAGTCTGTCAGTTGTGGCCTGAACACTCTTTTTACCCCAGTGAGACTGATCTTTCTTGAAGTTTTGTCAGTCTATTTTGAAATGGAGAGTGGTTTCATTCCATCGGATTCTCTTCAGAGCTTTGTTTTATGTGGTTTTTAAGGGAAACAGGGAGAGCTAAAGCAGCTTCCTCGCTTTACTCCACCACCTTGGCTCCACCCTGGAACTCCAAGAGATCTCTTTCGAAAGTATACAAAGGTAAAAACAAAAGTAAAACAGAAATGATGGTGAGCAAATACATGGTGTACCCCAATCCAGTCAATGAATAATAAGGGAAGAAGAAGGTCTAAAGGAAAATGGAAAACTAGAGGAAAAAATATACTAAAACCAGGGTGTGATAAAATGAGAATTCTTATTTCCTTGATGAGAGGTGCTATCACTGATGAACATTCCCATGAAAGAAAAGACTAATGGCTTTTTAGAACTGCAATGGATATAACTGACTGGATTTGGAGGCCTTAAAGAGATCACTTATCCTGCTTCAGGCAGAACGGAATTGAAGGTCCTGGGAGCAACTAACATTCAGAAGAGTGGGAGAGAATTGTCTCAGAGATTTAATGGAAAACAGAGAAAATGATCCTGGGAAAAGGCAAAGGATATTGATGAACTATTCAGTCAAATTCATAGCATGGGACACAACTCTACCCAACAATGGATTAATGTCTCATTTCCCTTATATTTCCCAAAAGAATTCTGTCCTATTAGCTAAAAATAAGTATGTGATAATACTTCAGAATTGTGTTAATTTGAATTTCTCCAATCAATAATGGGTCAAAGTATTTTTCATATGATTATAGATAGCTATGATTACTTCATCTGAAAACTATTTAATGCCTTTGGGTCATTTATCAATTGGGTAATGGTGCTTTTTTCATATAACAAATTCTTAGTTTTGTTTATTAGTTAAATAGTTTTCTTACTATCCATTTCATTCATTTTTCCCCTTTTATTTTCAGAATTTCAAATTTGGTATTTAATTTAAGGGTTTTAATTTGTTATTTTTCTAATTTTTTCAGTTGTATGCCCAATTCATTGATCCTCTCTTTTTGTATTTTATGCAAGGGAGCATCTATTGATAAATTTTTTTTACTCTTTTCTTTTTTTTTTATTATACCTTTTTATTTACAAGATATATACATGGGCAATTTTTCATCATTGACAGTTGCAAAATCTTTCGCTCCAATTTTTCCCCTACTTCCCCCTACCCCCTCCCCCAGATGGCAGGTAAAACAATACATGTTAAATATGTTAAAGTATATGTTAAATACAATATATGTATATGTGTCCATATAGTTATTTTGCTGCACAAAAAGAATCAGACTTTGAAATAGTGTACAATTAACCTGTGAAGGAAATCAAAAATGCAGGCAAACAAAAATAGAGGGATTGGGAGTTCTGTGTAATGGTTCATACTCATATCCCAGAGTTCTTTCACTGGGTGTAGCTGATTCAATTCATTACTGTTCCATTGGAGCTGATTTGGTTTATCTCATTCTTGAAGAGGGCCATGTCCATCAGAATTGATCATCATATAGTGTTGTTGTTGAAGTATATAATGATCTCCAGGTCCTGCTCATTTCACTCAGGATCAGTTCATGTAAGTCTCTCCAGGCCTTTCTGAAATCATCCTGCTGGTCATTTCTTGCAGAACAACAATATTCCATAACATTTATAAAGCACAATTTATTCAGCCATTCTCCAATTGATGGGCATCCACTCAGTTTCCAGTTTCTGGCCACTACAAAGAGAACTGCCACAAACATTTTTGCACATACAGGTCCCTTTCCCTTCTTTAAGATCTCTTTGGGATATAAGCCCAGTAATAACACTGCTGGATCAAAGGATCAAAGTTTGATAACTTTTTGAGTAGAGTTCCAAATCACTCTCCAAATGGCTGGATGTGTTCACAATTCCACTAACAATGAATCAGTGTCCCAGCACATCCCTTCCAACATTCCGCATTATCTTTCCCTCTCATTCTATTCAGTCTGACAGGTATGTAGTGGTATCTCAAAATTGTCTTAATCTGCATTTCTCTGAATAATAATGACTTAAAGCTTGTTTTCATATGGCTGGAAATAGTTTCAATTCTTCATCTAAGAATTGCGTGTTCATATCCTTTGATGATTTATCAATTGGAGAATGGCTTGATTTCTTATAAATTAGAGTCAATTCTCTATATATTTTGGAAATGAGGCCTTTATTACAACCTTTGACTGTAAAAATATTTTCCCAGTTTATTGCTTCCCTTCTAATATTCTTTGAATTAGTTTTGTTTGTACAAAAACTTTTCAATTTGATATAATCAAAATATGCTATTTTGTGATCAATAATGATCTCTAGTTCTTCTTTGGTCATAAATTCCTTCCTCCTCCACAGGTCTGAGAGGTAAAATATCTGATGTTCTTCTAATTTACTTATAATCTCATTCTTTATACCTAGGTCATGGACCCATTTTGACCTTATCTTGGTGTACAGTGTTAAGTGTGGTTCAATGCCTAGTTTCTGCCCTACTAATTTCCAATTTTCCCAGCAGTTTTTGTCAAACAGTGAATTCTTATCCCAAAAGCTGGGATCTTTGGGTTTGTCAAACACTAAGTTATTAAAGTTATTGACTATTTTGTCCTTTGAACCTAACCTATTACCCTGATCAATTAGTCTATTTCTAAGCCAATACCAAATGGTTTTGGTAACTGCTGCTTTTTAATACAACTTTAGATCTGGTACAGCTAGGCCAGCTTCACTTGATTTTTTTTTTCATTAGTTTCTTGAGAGTATTAACCTTTTGTTCTTCCAAAGGAATTTTGTTGTTATTTTTTTTCTAGGATGTTAAATAGTTTTTGGGGAGTCTGATTGGTATAGCATTAAATAAATAGATTAGTTTAGGTAGTATTGTCATCTTTATTATATTCACTCGACCTATCCATGAGCACTTAATATTTTTTCCAATTGGTTAGATCTGATTTTATTTGGGATTTATTATCAGGAGTTACTTTAAATGGAATTTCTCTTTGTAACTCTAACTGTTGGATTTTGTTAGTGATGTATAAGAATGCTGATGACTTATGTGGGTTTATTTTGTATCCTGAAACTTTGCTAAAGGTATGGATTATTTCTAATAGCTTTTTAGTAGAATTTCTGGGCTTCTCTAAGTATACCATCATATCATCAGCAAAGAGTGATAATTTGGTTTCCTCATTACCTACTCTAATTCCTTTCATCTCTTTCTCAACTTTTATTGCCAAAGCTACCATTTTTAATACAATATTGAACAGTAATGGTGATAGTGG